>NC_090023.1:151991207-152292116 GCF_037176765.1 Anolis sagrei
AAGTATACGGAAAGTGGAAAATATTTGACTTACTTTTAAATTGACATGTATAAGCTTGCATTGGAAGTCACACAGACTCCAGCAGGGTTTCCTAGGTATGAGATTATTGCTTTACAATATTCACAAGTATTTGGACTTGCTTTCAGATATCATGTTTTTAAAACCCACTTCTTAGACTCGCATTATGGGGCTTTCTAGAAGGGCTTCACTTCTATATTTTCCTTGCTGAAGGGATTTTTAGCTGCCTTCTACTCTGTTCTATTTTATTTACTTCATTTTATCTTCCCTTTTTCCCAATATATGGGCTCAAGTTAGTTTTTAACGGGAAAACAACAGTCAAATGTTAAGTCACAGAGAAGGGGGAGCCAACGTTTGGAAGTAGCTACTTATTCGGGAAGTGCAGTTTTTTCGTTAGTTGTTGTAAGACGTCTCAAATTTGTTAAATTCATACTTACAAAATTTGTTAAATTCATACTTACAAATCTGATACATGGGCATGGCCTGCACCAATAATAATAATAATAATAATAATAATAATAATAATAATAATCTTTATTTCTACCCCGCCACCATCTCCCTGATGGGGACTCAGAGCGGCTTACATGGGGCCAAGCCTGGACAACATAATACAGCAATAAAATGAAAGCATATACAACAGACAACAACAACATTATCAATTGACATTAAAAATAATAAAATAAAATAAAATAAACATTCCAATAGACACAATCACGATAGAGATGACAATGAGCGGGCTACATATTCCAAATAAAAAACAATTAACAAACTATGACGAGATAAAATAGGAGCAGGACAAGAATCAAAAGCTTAAGAATCAAAACTTACCCAATAATTTTTCATTTTAATTTTGTAAATCTCTGAAGGCTCTCAAAGTCAGTTTCATTTTCAGTGGAAGGAAGCAAAACAAAGCCAAAAAGGCCACCATTCCTCTTTAAATTAATAGCCCCTCACCATTGGGAGAGGGAAGCAGGAGAGAGAAAGCAGAGGTCACTGGGAAAGAGACTGAGAAAGCACAGAATTCTGTGAAATTTAGTTTGTGAAGCCAAGAAGCCATATGCCAGAGAATTCAAAAGGCCCTGCCCTAAACTACATTTCCCAGAATTCTTCTCAGCACCAGAAAGCTCTAATTTGGATAGGGGAGAGATTTCCCCCTCCATGGCAGCAGCCAGACAGAGTTCCAATACATTGTTGATTCTGCAAAGAGGAGGACTGACTGATACTTCTAGTAAATAAACATCTGTTCTGAGCTGGGAAGAAATCCCCAAATGGAAGTTCTATTGGTTAATATGAGAGACATTCAATGAGATAGCTATTGTGGCTTTTTTTTTTTAAAAAAAGTTTTTAATAATAATAATAATAATAATAATAATAATAACAATAACTAGGGGCAGCTTACATGGAGCCAAGCCCAACAGAACAGTTAAAACATAACACATTAAAATGCATACCAACAAAATGATAACAAAAAACAATATCACAAAATAAAAACAACAACATTAAACAGTGTATAAAAAGAGCATCAAAACTTACAACCAATAGCAAAGTCCAATGTCTCGTCGTAGGTGGGCAATCTGGTATCACAGCATTAAAGGATAGAGCTAATGAGTAAACTGCAAATATCATATAGCAGCAATGAGGGTAAGAATGATTTACCATTAAGGATTTGGATATAACAATCGTAAAGTGCTTGAGGACAAGATTTATGGGTCCTAACTGGGGCCAGCTGTCAAGGGAATTGTCTAGTTAAAAGCATAATGATGTATTTAAGTCCTTGCAGAATGTGGACAGGGTGGGTGCTAGTCTAATCTCCCTGGGGAGGGAATTCCAGAGCTGAGGGGCCATTACTGAGAAGGCCCTTTCTCTCTCTCTACCAGACGAGCCTGAGACAAACTTTAAAATCCAACTTTAAAAAAAAATCCCTAAAATCAGTAGATGTATGAATATTTCTGAAAGTTGGAGAAAATGAGCACCTATTATCTTGTGTCATTGTATAGAAAATTCAGGGAGACAGCTCTTGTAACTTTTTAAAAATGTTATTTATAAAAACTGAAAATTCCCCAAAAATCCATCGATAAGTGGAACATTCTGAGATTTGATGGACTAACAGTGACAAATGTAGCAAGTTTAACTCCAATAGCTTTAAAATGGAGAGAAAGGAGCCCCTGAAGCTTCCCCCTCTTGCACACTTACTATAATGAAATTTCATTACTCTTGTTATAGTAATGAATTTTTTTTTACTAACAATACTTTAAACATGAAATGTCGGTGCCCCCTAATTTTGGAATGACTTTTGAAACATTTTTTATTGATTGCACATGACTATAATATAATGCCAAAATTGCAATAAATTCCTTTCTCTAGTGATATATTCCTTCATTGCAGGTTTCTTCAACTGGGCAACACAACTGATTGGTATAGTTTTCTCTTTAAACACAAGGTTAATTGTGTTGGTTTCAGTTACATGTATTGGAGTCAACATTACAGAGGAGTTACAAAGATCATGAAAGACAACGGCCCAATGTGAATGAGATGCTTTCAAATATAGCTTTATAAAACCTCAAGATGTTATGAGGATGGTGAGAGAAACACAGACAAAGGATTGTGATACCTCCCTCATCTAAGGGAAGCTTGGTTGCAGGCTGTGCAAAAACTTCAAGGCTCCTAGCCTTCTTTAACCATCCAAAACCCCAAATTCCAAAAGTGTCATGGATATAATAGAATTGTTTAGTTAGCACCATTAAGGACTTATGTTTAAACCTTGGTTGAATATGACCTAGATTTTGTAATTTTAACTATTTCTAAGTACCCTTGAAGAAAGATATCTTCATGCATGAAATTTTGCCTTTTGAGAATGTAGATTCATTACTTAGAGTAAAAGCTTTAATTTAAGTATCTCTTATATTGCATGCTCTCTTCAAGTGTGTAGGATGTTCGTCTCTCACAAGGGAGGAGAAGTCTCTACAGAGATGAAGACGCCACAAGTAAAATCTTCAGTAACCTCCTGCTATGGCCTCATCTACACTGACCATTTAATGCAGTTCAAAGCTAACTTCAAACTGTGATGGCCAGACAACAAACTCCCACTAAAAATGCACAAAAGAAATCCCTTAATGGGCATCAGTATTCTGTGGTTTGTGTAATCACTATCCAGGTTTCAAACTGGTTGTAGGATTACCTGTGTAACCATCTGCATAGTGAAACCACTTTCTTCAATACTGGTTTGAAACTGCATTAAATGGTAAGTGTAGATGGGACCAGAGGTATCGAGTCAAGTTGGTTAAATCAGTTTGTGATGGCAACTAGATGATCTCAAGGGCTTTTCCCTACTCCATAGCAAGCATTGGGATCATTTACATTGCAGTTGGATAGTCATTTGTCTGTTCTAGTTGTGAATTACTCTGCTGATGGGGAACTATTAATTATAATGCATTCTATGGGTTTTAGCTATCTTAAAGATTCTATATAGCCACATAAGAGGAAGCCCTTTTCTCAACTTCCCAATCATTTGAGACAAATTTGGTGAAATGTAAGAGAGGGCCTTTCTTGATGACTACTCTCAGGCTGTGGAACTCTATTGTCTTTCTGCCAGTGCTTATGCACTTAATCTCTTACTTAAAATGTCCACTGCTACTTCACTTCTTCTCAAGCACCCAAAAGGTCTTCCCCACATTGTTGCTGGCAGAGGTGGCCCTAGGCAATTTTCAACAGTAAGCAAACAGTATTTTGCGCCCCCCCCCCCCAGCCAACCAACCAATCACTGAGATATATATATATATATATATATATATATATATATATATATATATTCTGTTCATCGTGGGAGTTCTGTGTGCCATATTTGGTTCAATTCCATCATTGGAATTGAAGGTGAACTATACATCCCAGTAACTATACATCCCGGTAACTACAACTCGCATATGTCAAGGTCTATTTTCCCCCAACAGCGCCTCAAGAGCGCCCCTGGGCAAAATCAACTATACTGCAAATGCTTACTTTGTGTAATGGGTTGAGCCGCTCCTGCTTGTAGCAACTAAGGATACAGGTGGCTACTTTATGTCTTATTTTTTAAGTATTGCTGTTTTAATTTATATACTTCAGTTCAATTGTGTTGCAATATTGCATCTTGTTTAATGCTCTTTTAATAACATACCTAATTGTGTTTGCCTTTTAATCATGTTGTGAACTGCTTCACAACAACGTTATGTCAATTGAACAAATACACAACAGCTACTCAGATATACAGATATAGCTGTAACTTAGAAAGGATAACTTTAATCCTTTTGCAATGTCATTCTCTCAGTAATTTGTAAAGGAGGAATATGCCATGATCTTTGAGTTGGCTCACATACTTTATTCTAATGGGGCATGCTCATATGGTGGTGATGAAGTGGAAGGGAAAGGAAACCATATTTTGGGTCACAGATCAGTAGCTTGTAGCACTGAGGTTTCTAAAAAGTAAGTACAAGTAACAGAATTGAGTTATTTTTAAGAGATGGAAAAATAAAGAAAATTCTGAGGAACATTTCAGGAGGCTTTACAACTGGAACTGTGATTAATAACTATTAAAGTAATGTTCCAAGCTCTGGGAGGAATAGAGAAAGTTTCACATGACATGCATTGCTATCATAACCTGTTTGTGAAACCTGAAACCATTTCTCTAGCCCAACAGAGAGTAGGCAAGTCAGGTTTTCCACCCACCCACCCATTGAAAATGCATAAATTGCCAGTAATTCCTGTTGTGATGTTTTAGAACAAACTTGGTGTCTTGAGGGAGGGTGGAGACAATCAGTGATGCATTTCACCCCTCCCCCCATATGGGGCTCACATATTTCTGAAAATCTCTTGCTTGCCAAATGAGTAGTATTCTCACCAAGAGAAGAAATCAATTCCAAGCTATCTCAAATGAAGAAAAAATGACCTGCACACAGCAAGATGCAATAGACTAATATAACATACAGAATGTCCCTTTGGTTGCAAGGAGAAACAGGAAAAAGGAAAAGGAAACCAGCATTTAACATTGATGCATATCAGGATAGTAAATAATAATAATAATAATAATCATCATCATCATCATCTCTATTTATACCCCACCACTATCTCCTCAAAGGGGACTTGGGGTGGCTTACATGAGACCATGCCCATCAATACAAAAAAACACAATATAACACAAAAACACAACAGAAAATCAGGAAATAAAATAACATAAAATACAATACAATACAACCTTGAAATAATTAAGTCACATTGATTCTAGTGCCAAATAATGGATAAGGTAGCTTCGACTCTGCAGGAATTCAGATATAGCCATATATAAAAGAGATACATCAGAAAGCACAGAGAGAATGCTACATGCATTACTATCACACTGAGCTATATAAGAAAATTAGAATATGACAGGTAACATAATATTAAGACTGAGTGATGTAGGAATTTCAGGAAAAGGCTAGAATTTTGAAGAGGATGAAAGTGGACCTTATTTGTAGAGAGTTTGAATTTCATGAAGCCAATGAAGCACACTAGTGTACTTTTATTACAAAAAAACCAGTTATAAAAGCAGTATAAAAATGAAAAAAATGTATTGTATTTTTGAAGGCACATACACATTTATTTAATTTTTATTTAAGTTTTTAATTGTATTTACAATTGATTGCATCTGGTGCATATACACATAAAAAGGAGTTCACCATATTGATGTCCCCCCCCCCCCCCATTTTCTCTCTGTTTTTACATGCTGGCAAAATGGAGTCCCACGGAGGCCATCACCTGTGGAACCCCATCTTGTCAGCATGCTAAAAGGTAAAGGTTGTCCCCTGACATTAAGTCCAGTCATGTCTGACTCTGGGGTGTGGTGCTCATCTCCATTTCTAAGCCGAAGAGCCAGCGTTGTCCATAGACACCTCCAAGGTCATGTGGCCAGCATGACTGCAGCATGCTACAAGGGAGAAAAGACTCCGTTCTCAGGAGTTGGGTCTTATCTGACTCCTGATTCTAGAAAGTGGTGGGAAGCAAGGGGAAAACTAAAAGAAGACAGGGAAAAATTGTGGCTGGCCATTTCCGAAGATGGACCTTGCCAGTACAGAATGGGCTGAAACAATTTCCCCACTCTTTGTAATGCTTTCCTCCACATTCTAATGCTTCCCTCCTGCTCATCTGATGATGTCCATAGTCATATTCTTGAATATTGATGTTAACAATTATATAAATATACATAATGCATATATAATGAAATATATTGCATTTCTGCAGGCATATAAACATTTACACATTCAAGGGTATTGTTTAATATTAGGCTGTTAATCTATGATAACTTAGATATGTTTGATAGTAGGAGGGCAGATGATTAAAGACTAATAGTTTTTGTGCAGTGGTGTAAAATGTTGACTTAGAATATGGGATTTTTCACATATAGAATTCACTCTTTTCATAGCATGCTAGTAAATGAGCAGGAGAAGCTTCCTGATCTCTTATCATTTCATTTTGACTGCATTTCTCAAAATAATCCTTCTATTCCTGTTTCACCAAAGTTTTGTATCAGGCTACTGGACTGTTTATACTCTGCAATAAAATGCATGTGTGTTTTTATATACAGTGTCTCAAATATTAACAATATTATATATTCTTCTTAAAATAAGCATTTTTACACATTTCTTCTATGTACACAAGTGGTTTGGTGCACATTTTCCAAATGGCCAACAATGGCATCTTCAGAGGTTGTGAGAACCTCAAAACCTCTGAGGATGCCTGCCATAGATGTGGGTGAAACATCAGGAGAGAATGCTTCTGGAACATGACCATACAGCCTGGAAAACTGACAGCAACCCAGTGGTTCCAGCCATGAAAGCCTTTGACAACACAATTTTCTTCAAGATTACTAGAACACGGAAAACTTGTTATGTCTTTCCAAGCTTTTTTCCATTGGTCAATGTCAATTACCCTTCCAACATTTTTGCCCAGGTCATCATATATTCTTTTGGATCGATCGGTCGGTCTGTCTGTCTGTCTGTCTGTCTGTCTGTCTGTCTGTCTGTCTGTCTGTCTATCTATCTATCTATCTATCTATCTATCTTTGTCCCTTTATCACCTATCAATTTATGCCAATCCCTTTCTTCTTGTTTACTATCCATTCTGAATTGTGCTGTTAGCCACATGTAGGCCACATGTAGCCTTCTTTTTCTAATTCTCTAGTTTTTAGTCTTAGGGGTTTTTTTGTCATTTATTAATATATCTTTATATTTCAACCATCCTTTGAGATATTGTATTCGGTTATTGTTAATGTTTCATGTGGTGATAACGACTGAGGTATTTTAATCCAAAATCTTGTTTTGACCTTTTACCATATTCCATATAGTGCTCTTCTGATACTGTGGTGATGGAAAATTTGATTTGATTTAGTTTTATCATATTCTAAGTACGCATGCTAACCATAGTTATTATTAAGATATAAAGTATCTTAGAGGTACTTTGTCATTTATCTGACTCATCCTTACTCTTGGGTATCAGCATAGAGAATTAAGAAAATGATTTTGTAAATTCTTTATACATATAGCTACCTTACAATGGCATCCTGACATGGTTGAACTTTCTGAGCTGTAAAAACTTGCAGAGGCTAATTACTGCATACCAGGAGCATGGTGGTCTACTTTCTTCTGGCAAACAGACCTTATAAAAAGATAATGAATATTTAACTGTTCTGCTGCCAGTCAGGAAAATAGCTTATAAAATTCTGAAAAGACAGCTGCCCTGTTCAAGACACACTTTAGTCCGGAAAGCAATTTGATGTTCAAATACCATTTATGCATCTTTTAAAAAATGCAGCTTAATATACAAGAAAGTGATCTGTTTTTCCTTTAAGTACTTCTTTTATTAGAACCTCTGTTTTGCTTTCACTTACCACAAGGAAAAGAATAATCTGTTTCACTTTCTATAACTTCTGCACTTTTTCAAGGCACGTGTTCATTCAATCTCATTTCCATATCTGTACGTAAGGGGTTGTTTTCCCCAAAGGTTCGCATGAAAATTCACATGCATTTTCACACATATTCAAAATATCAATTTTTAAGTCATCTTCCTCTAACTTCACTCCCCCCCCCCCCCCACCACACACACACATACATTCTTCCCCTACTCCATTATTTTCTGAACACGATTTTCCATCATGCATGCTTTTATACATTTTTTATACATGCTTAGTCTTTGGTGAGTTTCTCTGCGTCATGGTCTTGATTTTAGCCCCGCCTCTAACAGACTGCCTTTTCTGCCTTGGCTTTCTTTTTATCTTCATCTTGTTGGTTTTCATCTTCATTTCTATCTTTCATTTCAGGAGGATCTGTATCTCTCATGTTTCTTTGCAGTCCCTTCTTCAATATTTGTGAGTCTTTCTCTCAGTTCAGATCTGACTCTAGGATATTTCTTTCTCAGTCTTTAGTGTTTCTCCATTCCTATCTCAGTCTTGGATGTGGATGAGTCTTCATCTGCCTTTGTCTAGAATTTGGGTGAATGTCCATTTCTTCCTCCATCAAGTGTGTTCTTATCCCTCCCTCCAAGTTGGGCTTGGTTGAATAACTGTCATGGATTCCATTCTGACCCTTGTCCATCTCCACCTCTTTCTAAGTTATGAATGCAACTTTGTCTCTGTGTAGTCTTTTGTGAGTTTCTGTATGTGTCAATTTCTTTCTCTGTCTCAGGTGAGTTCACATGCCTTCCTGCAACTTGAGCTTGGGTGACTCACTGTCACAGATTCCACAATGACTTGCCCATCTCTTTTTAGGTCATATATAAGACTTGATCTCTGTTTTGGTCTTTGGTCAATTTCTGCACATGTCTTGGGATAGGCTTCATTTCTGGAGGATTACTTTACCTGTCTTGACTCTCTTTTATCTTTGTTTTGTGAGTTCACGAGATTCTGTTTTCTCTAGGATATTCTCAGTCTTTACTGTGTTTCCATCTCTTCTCAGTCTTAGATTTGAGTGAGTCTCCATCTCTGTCTCGGTCGTAGCTCATATTCAATCTCTTCCCCAGTTGAGAATCTGCCTTAGTTTTGAATTCATTTCTTCCTTCATCTCAGGTGAGTTCTCATCCCTGCCTCCAAGTTGTGCTTGAGTGAATCACAGTCTTGAATTCCCCTCCTACTCTTGCCAACCTCTTTTTAGGTCACATATGAGTTGTCTCTGTTTTGGTCTTTGGTGAGTTTCTGTATGTGTTTTGGGACAGGCTCCATCTTTGGTGGATTGTTTTACCTGTCTTGACTGCCTTTTTTCTTTGTATTGTGGATTTCCATTTCTGTTTCTAATTTTGACTTTATGAGATTCTGTTTCCTTCTCGGGCTTTCATTAGTCTTTGTCTTAATGTGGTCTCTCTGCATTCCCTTCCTTTCTCTTGAACTACTATGAGTATTTGCATTTCTGTCTTTTGAGTTCAGAACTGACTTTATGATATTTCTTTTTCAGTCTTTAGTGTGTCTCCATTCCTGTCTCAGTCTTGGACTTGGGTGAGTCTTCATCTCTGCCCCGGCTGAGAATCTGCATTTGTCTTGATTTTGGGCAAGTGTCAATTTTTTTTCCTCCCTCTTCCCTGCCTCCATCTTGGACCTGAGTATATCACTGTCATGGATTGCACTCTGACTCTTGCCAATATCTTTCTAGGTTGTGTATGAGACTATGTCTCTGTTTTGGTATTTGGTGAGTTTCTGTATGTTTCCTGGGATAGACTCCATCTCTTGTGTGTCACTTTAATTGTCTTGACTCCCCTTTTATCTTTATCTCGTGGTTTTTCATCTTGTATACATCTTTGGCTTAAGACATTCTGCTTCTGTCTAGGGTTGGTATGTTTCAGACTATCATGCAAATCTTCCTTTCAGTTGCATTCATCTGTACCACTGTAGGTGAAGTCCTGCATCCTTCAGTTCTTTTTGAGTTTTAAATCTGGAATTATCATCTTTGTGTACTATTAAATTTCTGTATGTAATCCATTGTTCCTCTTTCTTCCTATCTAATTTGTAAAAAGCTTCTTCCATTGAAATTGATAATGGGGTTTTTGGATACAGTTTAATTTTGTACTTGTTCCAAATTCTTTGTAGCTTGTTTTATAAAATGGTGATTAAAGTCTGCATGTATGTTTGCTTTTTGGTACCATATATAACTATGCCATCCAAAACATAAATTGTGACTTAATTTTAACACTCTCATTTCTTAAGGTTATCCAATTTTTCATCCACACTAGTATGCATGCTTTGAAATGCAGTTTTAGATCTAGCAATGCCAATCCTCCCCTTAGTTTTAATTGTAGGTCTCTAGCCTTGCCATATGTATGTGGTTAAATCTGTTTTCCATTGTTTAAAAGGTGTGTCATTTATCATAATTGGACTGTTCTTTTAAAAAAAGCATTTTAGTAGTATATTCATTTTGATAGCTAATATTCTTCCCAATAGTGACAACTGTAATGTGCTCCATCTTTGTATATCTGATTTAATTTCTTTCTGTATCTTTTCATGTCTGAAAGACCTTTGCAGAAGTGTTGATGATAGGGTCTTTTATTCATAGGGTGTCCATTAATTGAAGATAACCACAATTAACAACAACAACCATAGCCTATATGTAGGAGACACTTTTGTTCTGACTCACTTCTGTTCTGACTCACTCACTTCTGGCTCTCCTTGCAAGGAAGGCAACAGTTATAAAGGTGGAGAAAAGGTGGACACATATGTGTGTTGATTCGAAGAGCTTCCAAATGACTGAACTTTGATTCATCTGTTTTGAGTATAGTTTAAGAGAAGAAAGCATAATATAAATAAATAAATAATAATAATGTACATTGTTAGCACTTATACCAACCATGCTGCAGGTTCTTGCAGCTGTCGAGATTAATAAAAATTTTCCCTTCTTGAAATTGTGAATTTGGTCTTTTTAGAAATCTTAGTTTTTATGCATATGATACAGCTGTGCCCCCACACAAACACTCAAATGTTTGATTTATTTATTATGTCAGAAGCAAGCCAAACAGTTGTATTGCGTTTTAACAAACAAACAAACAAAACACAAAGTTTGCAAGCTTGGCATTCTATTAAATGTCCTTTGACCAGTAGCTGGCCACTTGGAGTGCCTCTGGTGTTACTATAAGAAGGTCCTCCATTGTGCATGTAGCAGGGCTCAGGTTGCATTGCAGCAGGTGATCAGTGGTTTGCTCTTCTCCACACTCGCATGTCGTGGATTCCACTTTGTAGCCCCATTTCTTCAGGTTGGCTCTGCATCTCATGGTACCAGAGCGCAGTTTGTTCAAGTCGTCCAGTTTTCTGTGTGCCCAGGGGGGAGTCTCTCATTTGGTATCAGCCATTGATTGAGGTTCTGGGTTTTGAGCCTGCCACTTTTGGACTCTCGCTTGCTGAAGTGTTCCAGCGAATGTCTCTGTAGATTTTAGAAAACTATTTCTTGATTGATGTAATGTAATGTACACAAAGTGAGAAGAATATGCAGTAGCAGAAATCTAACTCTTTCACACTGAACTGAAGAAATTAATGGGGGGGGGCATCATGATTCTGTGAAAGTTTGCTCAGGACAGACAGACATTCCACTGGGTTCAGTAAAATTCATTTTAGGTTTGTTACATGAAAGGATTAATTGAGCCAGTAAGAAATTGAGGTAAGAGGATAATAGTAAAAAGGATCAGAAAATGGCTGAAATTGGCAATTTTTATTGAAATATATTGTTGGACCTTGGAGGTTTTTAAACAGAGGCTGGATGGCCATCTGCCAGGGGTGCTTTTCCTGCATTGCACAGGATTGAACTAGATGGTCCATGTAGTGTCTTCCAACTCTATTATTCTATGATTTTAAGAATGGTTGTACAATAAATTTGAATGTGATATTAAATTTATATTGAAAATGTCTGCAGTATTTCATATGCTACAAAAGATTGTCCTAGCTATGTAGATTTAGTGAACATATGTGGAATAGCCAAGGGCAGATGCCATTTTCTGTAATAACAAAAAACAATATCTGTCAGTCTATGACAGCGTAATTCATCAGGACTTCATGTTAGATGTGCCAATGAATGGCAGAGGGCTGTTGGTTGTCCTCCAAGTTCCACTGCTGAGATTCAAGTTGAATTTCAAATGAGAGAGTCATTAAAATTAGCGGTTGGGGACATTTTGCATCTGGTTATAGGAAGATGCTTCTGTGAGCTGCCCACTGTTCACCTAGAACAGAAGGAGGGATTTTGCAGTGGGAGGTCTAAGGGGTTATAAATAGCTTGCCATAACATAGTTCTACATGTACAACTATTACACTATATTGAGCCATGCAGAGTTGTGGCCTCTATTTGAATGGCATACACTATGCAACTGTGGTTGATGCTTAATGGATCATACTTAATGGTATTGTCAGTGGCTACCCCTTGCTACATTGACAGGACCTGACCCCAATGACACCACAAGATGTAAATCCTCTTTTTTGTTAATTGTGTGAACATCTTATGCCAATATAGAAAATAATGCATACAAGTAGTACCCTATATACTCATGTATAAGTCTAGAAATCTTAGTCAAAAACCAACCTAAAAAACATGAATCAACCTATTTATAGATCAGTGTAAATCAGTGGTTCTTAACCTGGGGTCCCCAGATGTTTTTGGCCTTCAACTCCCAGAAATCCTAACAGCTGGTAAACTGGCTGGGATTTCTGGGAGTTATAGGCCAAAAACATCTGGGGATCCCAAGTTGAGAACCACTGGTGTAAATAGTACTATACATCAACCTTTTATCCAAAAAAAGAACCACCCCCTTCACCAAGTAAAAGTCAAGAGCCATGTTCATCTTGGGAGAATTTAAGAGAAGCAACAATCTTCTCTACTCTCTCTGCCATGGCACCACTTATGGCCTTTTTGAATGCCTGGGTGGGGAAATAGAGGCAGAAGCCAAGGGTACCTGGCCCCCTGAATTAGCCTCGATGCTTTTCCTTCTTTGTAAAATGACCACCGACTTATTCATGGATCATATCAAAATCCATAATTTTGCCCTGAAAACTAGCCCTGACTTACACTTGAGGTTTTCATACATACGTATATGTGGTAAATGAATGTCCATTTCCACTAATTTCATCTCCAAGC
The DNA here is from genome assembly GCF_037176765.1 of Anolis sagrei. Taxonomy (NCBI): domain Eukaryota; kingdom Metazoa; phylum Chordata; class Lepidosauria; order Squamata; family Anolidae; genus Anolis; species Anolis sagrei. The sequence goes on from NC_090023.1 coordinate 152,004,326, forward strand.
TTTCCTTGTGAGTGCTCATAATAATTAAACATGTACAACTAAACTGACAACATGATGGCATATAACATTTTCACTTTGAGAACAGAGTAAAGGTTGCTGCTGGTGGGCCATTGATGATGATGATAAATAATTAATTTTATTTATTACCCACCTCTCTCTATGGCTAGAGATGGGGTACAACATTGTTTAAACAGACAGAAAAACAAGAAACACAATTAAAATGCACCATGAATCGGATGTAATATGTTCTCTGTTTGACAGGGGGCAAAAGAGATTTTTTGGAAACAAAAATAACTTGGTCATGACGTGCTTGAATTCAGTGCTCCGGAATATTTGTACATGTCTATTCACAGGGAGTTGTAACTTCAGACTGACCAAATGAAAAATCCCTGCAAAGACATGCTCCCTAAAGAAAAAAAGGTTTTTACTGGCAGACAACCAAACTAAACACTTGAATCCCTGTGAAATACTTTCACTGTCTTTTCACTCTCATTCTGTTAAACCTTTCCAAGCTGCTGCTTTTTTGGAGATGGTAATATTGAGATAGAATTGTTATTTCAAGGCAGTGGCAAGCAAAGAGGCTGTGGCTGTTCAGACCCCTTCTCCATCTCAGCATGGGAGGAAACTTCTGGTTTCTCCATTTCATTAAAGGCAGTGCTCTTAGAGAAGTCATATCCCCCTTCAGAGTCCAGATTTTCCACAAACTTCTCATCATGCTTCAGCTCCTCCTCAGTTTCATTAGGATTGCCTTCTGATAGCTTTCCAGTAGAAAGCCAGAACTGCAGGGGCCAAGGAATTCCCAGCCTGGAATACAGACAGTAAACAGCACTCTGACTGTGCTTGAAGTTGACATTGATCAAAAGACACCACTCCTAAATCTGCAAACTCTGCCAAGGTTAAAATGTTTCTCTCAATCTGGCTGGCCCATTAAGACAATTCTCTGCATATTTTAATGCTAGGGTTAAGCCAGGTCCCTTTTATGTTACATTCAGGCATGCTTTAGCCAGCAAAAACAGGCATGCTAAAATCATCCAAATAATAAGGTGATTTATAAAAATCTCCTGAGTGTAATAAAAAGTGGTCGTTTTAGGGAAAGGAGGGGAGAAATTGAGTGATGGGCAGCCCTTCTGTTAATACTTATCTTGCTAATGTGTCTCCCAAATGGTTGAAGCAAAGTGCTTGTGATATTAAGAAGATTTTGTTGTACAGTTCCCCATATGTTTTTTCCATGTACTTTTCTTTATTATGAGCTGGGAGGCTACAATATCACGGACTAGGTTACTTGGTATTCCATAGTCAACCTAGCATTACTCATTATGCCAGTGGGGGGGGGGGGGGGGGGGTGAACTGTAGTATTGTAACCATGTTAATCTTCCATTCCTCTATGATTTTTCCCTAAGGAGAGGTAAAGGCTTTTGTACTAAAGTTTTGGACTACAATTCCTAGGCACCCTGAACCCTTTCTAAACTTGAATGCCTTGCTTATTGACTCTCCCCTTGTGAGCTTCCAGAGGCTTTTGGATGGCCCTTTGTACTTAAGGTGCTTACACCCTAAACATTATATTAAAATAATTTCACTTTAACAGCCATGGTTCCATCCTAAGGAATTGAGATTTGTATTTCAAAGATGGGCATTTAGCAAACTCAACTAATACATATGACCAAACTATAAATTGCACATTTTCATAGGATGCAATCCAATCCAATGCAATACAAAACTTTATTATGGTAACTGACCACTGCATAGGATGCAGATCTGGCAGTTAAAGTAGGATCATCAGACTTCAGCCCACAAGTTTAAATCTCCATTTCTATGCATTTCAGAAATGGAGTCCCATGGATGTCCCAAGGAGACCATCACATGATGTAAGAGCACAGAACTCTCATATTCAGTGGCAATGGGCCACAAAAACTATTAAGGGAAGGAATAGTAGATGATGGCACTTGTGTCTCCATTCTCTGCAGCATTTGCTACTGTCTTTCACTCATATATTTTCAATTTTTTTAATATTTCCACAGAAAATAAATTTTGAGAGTACTGGATGCTTCTGGTTAGTTATAGATCCTGTTCAGCATCTTGAGGATTTCACCCCTCTGGAACAGAAAGAACCTCATACCAGATGGTTTCTGCTGCACAGTTCATAGATTATTTTTATCCAGGTTTATGCACCACTTCTTCCTATATCTATCAAATACACAGATCAGAATCTTGTTAGTAGACTATGTCAAGGTACACTGGACAGTATATACTAGACAGGCAAAGGCATTGGGGAAAAGACCATGGGATCAACATCTGTGAAGGAATGAAGACACTGAAGAAATAGACCATATGGATTTGGCAGATTTTTCTTGCCTTTCCTCATAATTACAGCATGGCTCTGGAAAACATCCACCTCCTAGCACAGAGCAGTGACAGGATTTTGGCCCCAATAATTTGCATTTTTACAAAGAGATGATTTTTATTTGAACTGAAATGTGTTGGTTCCATTCATGATGACTGGAAATTATATTAAACATATTTGAGAAATGGTTAAAATATGTTTCTCGAGTACCAGGAAACTTGACAAGGAGAAACTTGGAAGGATGAGAATCTTTGCAGTTCAGGATTCATTTTGTGCAAAATATGCATGTGGTGTTTTACAAAATGAAAATCATAGAGCTGGAAAAGACCTTCAAGGGCCATCCAGTCCAACCCCCCTATCATGCAAGTTACCCTGACAGATGGCTATCCAACCTTTGTGCAAGAAATAGAAACCATATCATTTCCTGCAAATAAAATAATGTTTATGCATAGAAGTATTATTCTCTTCAGAAAAAGGTGTTTCCTGCAGAAATTGCTATTTTTCTTGTAAAAATGCCACATACAATTTTTCTGCCATATATATTCTGAACTGCAAAAAAAGTTCTGTGCTGTTTTTAAATAATTTTTTGAGACAGTGAGAAAATAGTTAAAATTACGCATTGCTTCCTCAATGAATGAAATTAATACATCTTTTCTTCCCTATTGCTTTTTATTTAGAACTAGCTTAAGTACCCAATAATGCCTGGGTTAGGTAAATTGTAATGCTATTTATTACTAAAAGTCAGTATTTGCTTTTTTAAAATGAATGCACCAATTAGAAAATACAAAAGATTGTGGGTAAACTATAATTCCCAAAATTGTGAATCAATCACCCACAAATCCTGCCAGTATTCAAAATTGGCCATGTTGGGTTTATGTGCCAAGTTTGGTCCAGATTGATCATTGGCTGGGTTCAGTGCTCTCCAGATATGGATGAACCATAACTCCCAGATTTCAAAGTCAATCACCCACAAATTCCTCCAGTATTCAAAGTGTGCCAAGCTTGGTCCAAATCTGTCATTGGCTGGGTTCAGTGTTCTCTGGATGTGGGTGAACTACAACTCCCAGGTTCCAAGGTCAATCACCACCAAACCCCACCTATATTCAAAGTTGTTTATGTTGGGTCTGTGTGCCAAGTTTGGTCCAGTTCCATCATCGGTTCAGTTCAGAGTGATCTCTGAATGCAAGGTGAACTACAACTCCTACCCCAGTGAGTCAGTCCCCCAAACCCCTTCAGTATATTATGTTGATCATCAGTGCCGAATTTCGTTCAGATCCATCACTGGTTGTGATTCAGAGTGCTCTCTGGTTGCAGGGTGAATTATAACTCCCACTGGGTTGGCCATCCCCCCCCCCACCCCTCTAGTATGTTCTGTTGATCATGGGGGTTCTGTGCATGAAATTTGGTCCAGATCCATCATTGGTTGTGGTTCAGAGGGTTCTCTGGATGTAGGGTGAACAATAACTCCCACCCGGTTGGTCATAACCCCCCCCCCCCAACCCCTCCAGTATGTTCTGTTGATCATGGAGGCTCTGTGCACCAAGTTTGGTCCAGATCCATCATTGGTGGGCTTCGGAGTGTTCTCTGGATTAAGGATGCACTAAGATCCCACCCGAGTAGTTCAGTCCCTCCCTTCTCCCCACAACCCTTCTATTATGTTCTATTGGGCATAGGGATTCTGTATGCCAAGTTTGGTCCCGATCCATCATTGGTGGGCTTCAGAGTGCTCTCCTTACAATATTTTTCTGCTTTTTTTGAAAAAACCCTATATTTTATTTCAAATGGATAAATCGATCAGTATATGGCCCCAATAGTTAAACTGCAAATGTACACAGTCAAATGTCTTTTTGAACATTTTCCAAATGTGTGGATGCTGCTGTACATCTATCTATCTACCGCCAATGGATAACAATAAAAATGTACACATTCTATGTTTACTTTGGGAAATATTCATTTGGATACGTTGATAACAATAAAACTAGAGAAACCAAGGCCCTTACACTTCTCTGGCTGGTATTCACTATTTCAGTTGTTCAGTAAAGCCAGAATCTGGGAGCATAAGCATGAAACAGTCAGTGACATGATTTATTTGTGTGTGTATGGTTTTAAAAAGTTAAATACTTGTATTCAAATATTTCAAACATAATACAAATGTGTGATCTCACCTTTCATTCCCAAGCTTTATAACCTCCAACCCCGCTATTGCTAACAAAGCATTATAAAATAGCAGTGCTGTCAATGCTATTACTTTTACATAATTCTAATTGTATCCATAACATAATGTACGCACACATTATTCAATCACAACCTTTCTTGGATGTTGGGTGTTTTAAATTCACTATTTCATTTACACATGAAAATAATGAATTGTATCCAAATTTTATCAAATGGACCTTTTTTAATTCACCTTTTGCTAATGTTAATTTATAGGTTAACTTCTATGATAGAACTGTTGCCCATATTCCATTTAACCAATTTTTTATTGTCAGATTCTCTAACATTTTCCAGGTGGCTCTTTACCCCAAACCTAGTTTTCTTAAATTCTTGCAAAAAAAATCATTTCATATTTTGGTTTGGTTTGGTTTATTTGGTCAACTAGGATTTGAAGATTACACTGTTTAAGTCACGAGAATCAAACCACAGCAAACACAAATGTCAGTAAAATATTTGTGAATACATTTTAATGATCAGAGTTAATCCAAAGATTGAAAGATTTTAAACCAACAAGTAGCAAAGGTAACTTGTGAAATATATATTGTCAAAAACTTTCACGGCCGGAATCACTGGGGTGCTGTATGGTTTCTAGGCTGTACGGCTGTGTTCTAGCAGCGTTTGTTCCTGAAGTTTCACCTGCATCTGTGGCTGGCATCGATGTCCCCAAATCCATTAATTTATCCAAGTTCCTCTTGAAGCTGTTCAAGCTGACAGTCATGGCATGACTTGTGAACTGGGATTCAACAGTGTACTGTGCAAAGAATAATAGCTTTTTATTAGGCCTGGGTGGTTTCGTTCGTTAATTTTGTAATTTGTTAATTATTCGTTATTTTTAATAATGACAAAATGATTACAAAACACATTTTCAAACCCGGAAGGGTTTAAAAATAACGAAACGGCATCCCCCATACTTTTAACGAGCTTCCGCCCGTTTCGGAAATGGGATGGAGGATGCTGCTGGTGCCCTGGGAGGCTGGAGCCAATCAGCAAGCAAGCAGTGCACCGTGGCAGTGTCTGATTGGCCGGCAAGGCCTTTAAAAGCAGCTCCGCGTGGCCGCGGAGCTCATTTGTTGCGCGGAGGCGAGGGAAGAGAGAGGTCCGGGAGGGCTGCTTGTGCTTGCTTTGGGTTGGCTTGGCTTGGCTTGGGTAGGAAAAAGACTTGCATTGGGTTGGCTTTGTTGGAAAAGACTCTTCTGTGTGTGCTCTCGATTGCCCTGTCAGTTTTTGGTTAATTTTCCATTTTTGAATATTTTAAAAAATACCTGTGTTTTATTCTTTAAAAAAATACAAAAAATATTCTAAAAAAAGAAAAGAGTCTTCTGTTGGTTTGTGCTCTCGATTGCCCTGTCTCCTGCCTGTGTTAGGTCTACATCAGGGCCAGTTTTTGGTTAATTTTCCATTTTTGAATATTTTTTAAAAATACCTGTGTTTTATTCTTTAAAAAAATACAAAAAATATTCTAAAAAAAGAAAAGAGTCTCCTGTTGGTTTGTGCTCTCGATTGCCCTGTCTCCTGCCTGTGTTAGGTCTACATCAAGGTCAGTTTTTGGTTAATTTTCCATTTTTGAATATTTTTTAAAAATACCTGTGTTTTATTCTTAAAAAAAATACAAAAAATATTCTAAAAAAAGAAAAGAGTCTCCTGTTGGTTTGTGCTCTCGATTGCCCTGTCTCCCGCCTGTGTTAGGTCTACATCAAGGCCAGTTTTGGGTTAATTTTCCATTTTTGAATATTTTTTAAAAATACCTGTGTTTTATTCTTAAAAAAAATACAAAAAAAATTCTAAAAAAAGAAAAGAGTCTCCTGTTGGTGTGTGCTCTCGATTGCCCTGTCTCCCGCCTGTGTTAGGTCTACATCAGGGCCAGTTTTTGGTTAATTTTCCATTTCTGAACATTTTCTAAAAATACCTGTGTTTTATTCTTAAAAAAAATACAAAAAATATTCTAAAAAAAGAAAAGTCTCCTGTTGGTTTGTGCTCTCGATTGCCCTGTCTCCCGCCTGTGTTAGGTCTACATCAGGGCCAGTTTTTGGTTAATTTTAACGAATCGATTCGTTATTATTTTAATAGCGAATCGATTCGTATTTAATAACAAAGTTTCAGAAGTTGTTTTTGCGCATGCGCAAATCGCGTCCGCCATCTTAACGAATTGATTCGTTACAACCTTAACGAATCGACCGCCGCATCAATAACGAAGCTTCGGAAGTGGTTTGCGCATGCGCAGGGGGTCCGCCATCTTAACGAATCGAAATTTCGTAAATACCGAACTTTTTTCAGGGAAAATTTTGTAATTATTTTAAATATCGAAACAAAAAAACACCCCAATTACAAATCGATTTTAGAAACAAATTTTTGCATTGTTACCCAGGCCTACTTTTTATCTATTCTGAATTTCCCACCAAGTACTTCAGTGGATGTTTATGTATTACAAAAGAGGTAGAAAAAATCTCTCCATGCCAGGCATCATTTATATATCTTATTTGTTTACTTGCCTCTATCATATCTCTATTTACTTGCATTTTCCCAAAACCAAATGTCCTCAGATGCTGTAATTTGATGTATACACAAACTGATTTTTTTCTATTGCAATCATAGGCAATAGACCTATATAATCAATGAAAAAAGTTTCAATACTCATTATTAAATTAGGGGGGCATGGAGAATTTTTACAGAGTGTTTCTAAATTATCATTAGAGGTCTGTATTGTAACTATGATATAATGAGTTATTTGTTACTTTTGTTAAGTAATTGCCCAAGGAGGGGAGAGTCCAACCCCCTTTATTCTACCAGGTAGGAAAGGCACAGTCAAACCACCCCCAAAAGATGCCCATCCAGCCTTTGAAATAATAACAACAGGAAACCTACTAGGTAAATTCTGGAATTACTGGCTCTCAACTTTGCTTGCCTCACAGGGTTGATTCAACTCCCAACAATACCTTTTTATCTCAAAATCCCTTTAGAGAATGAACACGGAGGAGGAGGAGGAGGCACAAGACGGTAAGCAGAATTCTGGGCAGGGGCGGCTCAACCCATTACGCAAAGTAAGCATTCACAGTATAGTTGATTTTGCCCAGGGACACTCTTGAGGCACTCTTGGGGGAAAATAGACCTTGACATATGCGAGTTGTAGTTACTGGGATGTATAGTTCACCTAAAATCAAAGAGCATTCTGAACTCCATCAATGATGGAATTGAACCAAATATGGCACACAGAACTCCCATGATGAACAGAAAATATATATCAATGATCGGTTGGGTGGGGGGCAAAATACTGTTTACTTACCGTTGAAAATTACCTAGGGCCGCCTCTGATTCTGGGATATGAAGCTTGGGAAGGTGAGGACCCATGTGGCGGAGAATTCAAAAGCCCTTGCCCTAAACTACATTTTCTAGAATTCTGCTCTCTTCCCACATTAAAGCACTTGGGTTTTCCCTCTCCAAGTTGGAGAAGTTACTTTTAAAATGCAGATGCTGCATTGCCTCCAGCTCAGCAGCGTCAAAGAATTCAAAAGTCCCTGTCCTAAACTGCACTTTCCAGAATTCTACTTGCTTCCCATGTTAAAGCCTTAGTGTGAGTGTGGTATCTGTCTCTCTCTCTCTGGGTGAACCATGTGTGGAGGGGGTTCTTCCTTGCCTGGCCATTCAGCCAGGCATCCCTCCCTTCCTCACTGTCCCCTTTGGGGAAAAGCAGAGCTTCATTCTCCACTCCAACCTCACCATCCTCCTCAGGAGGGCTACTTGGGAGAACCAAACTCAGCCCTTTTGGGGAAGAAGTAGCACCCATGACCAGGCATATGGGATATATTGAGTATGGTGATCAGATCATGATATGAATAAACGTAACAGTTTAAATAATGCACCAGTAAGGCCTTTTTGTGAACCACCATGAGAATTTCGCGGGGGGGGGGGGGGGCTGAAGCCCCTCAAGCCTCCCCCCCCCCCCCCCGGCTACATGCCTGCCCATGACAGAGACCTGGAGCCATTTATGAGACTTGTATAACTCAATCCAAAAGTCATAGGTCAGTGTTTGGAATCTTTTTTGTGTGTGTTTGGCCATCCTTCCAATTTCTTAATATCACTTCATATGTATAGTTCTAATGAATTAGATCTGAAAAACAAATTACATGAAGTTTTGAACAGCCCTAATAGGCAACCTAACAGTAATAGTAACCTGAACCCAGATTATGCCTGAAACAAGCCAAGATGGCAATTCAGTCCACAGATCATGCTTCTTTTGTATATATTAGATTAAACTGTCATCCATCCTCCATTTGGTGCTCTTCACTAACTTCACTAACTATAGCAAAAGGGGTTTCTTTCATATGCTCATACAATTTGATGTATGTCATCATCTTTCATCAATGTCTTCCCATTGCCTTCAAGGGGCAAATATGTTACTATATGCAAATGAATGAAGGGATAGAAATTTTACTTCAAAACAACAACCCCCAGAAAAGAAAAAAAATTCTATCTCCTAGCCTGGAGACTCTGCATCTGACATGTGCTATTTTTCAACAAAGGAGATTTAATGGAAAACTATAATGTATAATACTATTTATTTAGAATCAAGAAACAAGGAGTTCTGCCATACTATATTTCCATAACAAAATATAAATGCTCTGCTATCAATAATTACTTCTATTCCTGGTGGCTGATGGCTCCCATGTCAGTGGTTTGAAATGCAAAGCAGCTGTCCAAGGTGCTGAACCTATTTTATCATTGAAAGGAAAATCTCCATGATTGCCTTTAAGTGAATCTCTGCCAGCACAGGTGCAGGTAGAATTACATGGCTGAAAAGAACATGGCTGTGAGACAGAAAGACTCTCATCCAACTGCTAACAGTTCAAGGGAGCAGTTCCCAGGAGATCATAGAAGGTACCCTTACTGCCAAAACTCTTTAAAAAATCATACCCTTCAGAAAGAAGACAACACAGCTGGAGGCTTGAGATTTAAATAAATACATCTGCAAGCATAACCAGCTTTCTAATGAATTCCATACAAAGGAAGAATCCCAGCCAAAGAAGTAAGCAATAGTGAAATGAGGGGCGGGTGGTGCATATTTCTCCAAATTTATAATTTCCTGTTTACCATTTGAGTCCAAAATATTCTCTCATGTTTGTATTGATTTTATGTATTTATTTGGAGAATTTATATCCTACTGTTCAGTGACAAATGCTCTCTGAGCATCTGACTAATTGTAAATTTGACAGTTCCTAAATAACATGGAAAATGGCCATGTTTCCAATGAACAATGCAATAAAATCTAGAGGAGTGTCTCTTTTGCTGTCAATTAGCCAAATGATGAAGGTACTAGCAAAAAAAATACATTATCTCTGATACTCGAAATGTATTTTTGTGTTTGTGCATCAAAGCTTAAAGACTATGAAACTTGGCATAGTTACTATGGGGATCCAGGGAGGGTTAATCTTTGAGAATTTTTTTTAAGCTGACATTTGGTGAATTAAATCTGACTTTACCTTTGAGTACTATTAACAGCCATTTCTTGGTGGATATCACTAGACTACTCTAAACAAGTCTGAAATATTTCTCTTTCCAGAGGATTTCCAGTTACCTTGGCATGGTGCTCCTCCTCAAAGCCATCAAATCCTTCTAAAAAGAGAATGGGTAAGAAAGAAAAGATACTATTGCCTGCTAAGGACAAGGGAGTAACAGATATGTGACAGGAGGGAGAGAAAAAAGAGTATGAAGACAAAAAACAGAAGGGAAGAGAAAGAGCTCTAGTAGTTATTTTTATTGACTGGGCTCCAAACAGATTCATGTACTTCAAAGAGTATATTTCAAATGAGCACCATTTTCATACTGGGAGATGATTGAGACAAAGGAAGTGCTTTATTATCAAAATAGGTTTGAATAGCTCCTTTAAAGTTTAGATTAAAGCTCAAATTCAGGCAGCTACTAACATGGAACCGACCATCTATTACCGGATATCTTGCAATCAAAACAACTGAATACAGATGCTCCCTTTCAACAAACTGAGTATTTTTTATTTTCTGTAAAGACATATTACTACCATTTTTTCAAATATAATAACTAGAAAAGGAAAGGTTTACATATGCAAGACGGTGCCATGGGTTTTAAACAACCAAGGTAGTTTCACAAGGATTTTCTCACTGGGTGCATCTTAGATAATAAAACAGTTGTACTACGGGCCCTTAGTTTGTACTGGGGTTTGGATCAAGAACCTCTCTATGGATACAAAGAAATCTGTAGATCCTCAAGTTTCTTTATATGTATAGGCAGTCCAGAGGCGGCCCTAGGTAATTTTCAACGGTAAGCAAACAGTATTTTGGTGCCCCTCCCCCCCAACCAATCACTGATATATATTTTCTGTCGTCATGGGAGTTCTGTGTGCCATATTTGGTTCAATTCCATCATTGGTGGAGTTCAGCATACTCTTTGATTGTAGGTGAACTATACATCCCAGCAACTACACCTCACATATGTCAAGGTCTATTTTCCCCCAAGAGCGCCTCAAGAGCACCTTTGGGCAAAATCAACTATACTGTGAATGCTTACTTTGCGTAATGGATTGAGCCACCCCTGAAGAAGTCCCTGAGTTGCAAACATCTGACTTAAAATGACTCATAGTTAAGACTGGGGGTGAAACAACAGGAAGTGAAAGAAATCTACCCCTAAGAAGGGAAATTCACACCTGAAAGAGGTATCATGGGGAAAAGGTGTCTCCACTGAAGCTTTATTACCAGTCCTTGTTTCCACAAAAAGCACTTTTTTTCAAAATCCAATTGTTACAAGGACGGAAAGTGCAGTAAAATGTCTTGAACAGGGATACAGGCAGCAAAACTAATACTACAGGGAGGTTAACCCTTTCTTATACTATTCCAAGCTGCAGTTACACTTTAAAAATGTACCTGTTCTGATCTACATACAAATTCAACCTAAGAACAAACCTACAGAAGCTATGTTGTTTGTAACTTTAGGAACCTATCTTGTTTGTAACTATAGTATTTTATATTTTTAAGTCATTGATAGTTGAATACATGGATACAGAACCAGTGAAAAGAAGGGCTGCCTAAACAGTGGCAAGCCTTAGGATTCTGAACTAAATAATACACCATAACCAAATTGGGATTAAACTAAATATTCTGACATCTTGCCTCCAGGGAATTCTATCCAAAGGGGCTTATTTCATCCTCATTCAGATAGACACATCATGTCTCTCCTTTGGGGGACAAAAAACAAACAGGCATAAACTACAACCAGCCACAAGCTGAATACTTCCTTTAGAGACCTCCTTCACATGGGGCAAACATGCCCTATTTTGCCTCTTTATTTTGTGGCTTGGACAGGACCTGCCGTGCACCATCACATTATGCATGGCAGGCCCCACCCACTTTCCTCCCAAATTGAAAGCTAAGTGCCAAAAGACACTTTGTCCTCCACCACAGGGAGGAAACTGTTGTTTGGGAAGCTCTGATGGAGATACCTGCACTTTCCTCCCCAAATCCCGATGTGATGGCAGAAAGGGCGGCAGGGCAACGTGTGGTGCTGCCCTTTTTCCATCTCTTGAGGGGAGGGAAAGGGTGCCAAAGCACCCCCTCTTCTACTCTCCCTGTGATTAGGTGAGGAGCGAGGGTGCAGGGCACCACGAGCCACCACATGCACCCTCCCTTTTGCTAGTGAAACAGCCCTGCCGAAAAAGGCTATGTGACAAAGTTGTAGAACTGTGATTAGTCAGGTTCAACTTTGTAATATCTTTTGAACATGGCCAATCCAATGTGACCCTCCTAGGTCTACATACCATTATTGAGCTGCCAGTTTTTCTTTGGGCCATGGACACACAAGGAAATCAATCATACAAGGCATTTACTAAATGGCTCAACAGAATGGAGCCCTTCACATGCACAGAGGTGGGTTCACAGAGGAGCATACAGATCTCACAGGAGAGGTTGGCTCATGCTGTGAACAAAAGCCTTTGTTCAAGAAGCACTCTTTTTCATGTTTATTTAAATGCAAGGCTTTGGAGAATTCAATTTATTCTCCTTCAATGACAAGGCCGATACTATCGCTTTCTTCGATGAGTATTAATTTAGATTGAGCTGTCAAGGAGCTGGAAATTATGACTATATTTTTCTAATCAAGTTAAATCATTGCTGTTAAAGCTGAAACAGATATAAAAAAAATATTTTGTTTCACCAAGGGCTTTTAATGAGCTACAAAGCTGAACATCAAGCAAATCAACTGCGAATCAATTATCTTTATTAATGCTGCCAGAGCTTTGACTGCATTGATATCTTCAGTCTGTTCTGCTCTTTCCAATTGGTAGAATATCTGTCCTGCATTCATATGGCCAAACCAATTTATTTGGGAGGGAGGGTGGTGGGAGAGAAAAATAATTCAATTAGCTTCTTTGGTACAGCTGAAAATATTTTCATTCCAAAAGTTTCCTACATAATTATACATATGCAGAATAATGACCAAATATTTGGTGGATAGTATGTGAAATAAGATTCTGAACCAAATAGTACAGACATATCAAGAAAGCTACGTTAATTGAATGCTGAGATATATTTCTATATCCAGAATTCAGATTTTAACTAAAAACCTTGCATCCAAGTGTTCTCCTATTTGTAAATGTACACCAGACAGCTCTAGCAATTAAAACACACTGTAGTTGATTAATCTTCTGATCAACTCGCTTGCAACCCAAAGCTCCAAACATTTTTGGTACCACATTTTAGTATAGTTTTAACTTCAAGTGTTGTTTGACAATCTTTCTGAATAAAAACTGACAATATTCACACTTAGCTTTATGGCGGTTAATCATATGCATGGCTTTCTTAGTTTTTCTAATCTCCTCCCAACCTTTCCCTTTGCTAACTGGGATCAGTGAGACTGAATGTCATGCAGTAATTTCTTCTTTAATGTGTTTATTCTGAGGATGGTGGGTGGCTCTCCTCTTCTGCATTTTTTAAATTTTCATCTCACCTTAGCTCCCATTCTGAAACACAAGTTAATGTGGGAATCCATGCCATCAATCTTCCTTCTTTCAGACAGTGATGAATTTGAAGCCTCTAATAGATACCACCTGCTGTTTTGCTTTTCTCTGTGCGAGACAAGGTTTGGGGTATATTATAATTAAAAAGGCAAGATTTCCCCACAAGTTATTTCATTTACACAGGCTGTCTTTTATAGGCACAGCACGCGTTTTGAAGAAAAATAACATTGAGATCTTTTCTTTCTCCTATTACCTTTTTTCACCTGCAGTACAATGTCTTGGTTTTCTCTTTTTTGTGGCAAAGGACTTTATTGCACGAGGCAGGAAAACTGACGCTGCAGCTGGTGATGGTCCCTATCACACAATGTCATGTGCACCCCACCTTCAGTTGACCTCCTTTCACCTCCATCCCCAGTTACTGATGGATAAAACTTGCCAATAGCTCCCAATCCTGCAATATTCCCATCACCTGCTTTGGTAAAACGAGTCCCTTCATTTTCTATACCAGTATGGCAGTCATAAATAACATTGGGGTGCTAGATTCTCCTCTTCCCTGCTTCCCCTCATTATCAGGCTGGTTGTTTTCTTTTATATTTTATATTTACTGCAGCCAGGAAGTCAGGAGATGCTTACTTCTTGGGAGGAGAGCAATGTCTAGTCTCGATAAAATAGTGAAGAGTAGAGACATCACACTGGCAATGAAGATCTGCATAGTTAAAGCAATGGTATTCCCTGTAGTCACCGATGGATGTGAGACCTGGATCATAGGGAAGGATGAGCGAAGGAAGATAGATGCTTTTGAACTGTGGTGTTGGAGGAAAGTTCTGAGAGTGCCTTGGACCACCAGAAGATCCAACCAGTCCATACTTCAGGAAATAAAGCCCGACTGCTCATTGGAGGGAAGGATATTAGAGAAAAAGTTGAAGTACTTTGGCCACATCATGAGGAGACAGAAAGCCTAGAGAAGACAATGATGCTGGGGAAAATGGAAGGAAAAAGGAAGAGGGGCCGACCAAGGGCAAGATGGATGAATGGCATCCTTGAAGTGACTGGACTGACCTTGAAGGAGCTGGGGGTGGTGACGGCCAAAGGGAGCTCTGGTGTGGGATGGTCCATGAGGTCACGAAGGGTCAGAAATGACTGAATGAATGAACAACAACAACCCCAATTTTGTTTTTTAAAATAGTGTTTTTAATCAAAAAGAGACATTATTTTCATTACAGGAGACTGGAATGCCAAGGTGGGAAGTCAAATGACAACAGGGATCACAGGCAAGCATGGTCTGGGAGAACAAAATGAAGCGGGACGCAGGCTGATAGAATTTTGCCAGGAAAACTCGCTGTGTATAACGAATACTCTCTTCCAACAACCTAAAAGACGGCTTTACACATGGACCTCACCAGACGGTCAACACCGAAATCAGATTGACTGCAGCCAAAGGTGGCGGACATCCATCCAGTCGGTGAAAACAAGACCTGGGGCTGACTGTAGCTCAGATCACGAACTTCTTATTGCCCAATTTAGAATAAAACTAAAGAGATCAGGGAAAATACACAGACCAGTTAGATATGATCTCACTAACATTCCTAGCGAATATACAGTGGAAGTGAAGAACAGATTTGAAGGACTAGATTTAGTAAACAGAGTCCCAGAAGAACTATGGACAGAAGTCCGAGACATTGTTCAGGAGGCGGCAACAAAGTACGTCCCAAAGAAAAAGAAAACCAAGAAGGCAAAATGGTTGTCTGCTGAGACACTGGAAGTAGCCCAAGAAAGGAGGAAAGCAAAAGGAAACAGGGATAAGGGGAGATATGCCCAGTTAAATGCGCAATTCCAGAGGTTAGCCAGAAGAGATAAGGAACTATTTTTAAATAAGCAATGCATGGAAGTGGAAGAAGACAACAGAATAGGAAGGACAAGAGACCTCTTCCAGAAAATTAGAAACATTGGAGGTAAATTTCAGGCAAAAATTGGTATGATAAGAAACAAAGATGGCAGGGACCTAACAGAAGCTGAAGAGATCAAGAGAAGGTGGCGAGACTATACGGAAGATCTGTATAGGAAGGATAATAATATTGAGGATAGTTTTGACGGTGTGGTGAATGAATTAGAACCAGACATCCTGAGGAGTGAGGTTGAATGGGCCTTAAGAAGCATTGCTAACAACAAGGCAGCAGGAGACGACGGCATCCCAGCTGAACTGTTTAAAATCTTAAAAGATGATGCTGTCAAGGTGATGCATGCCATTTGCCAGCAAATATGGAAAACACAAGAATGGCCATCAGACTGGAAAAAATCAACTTATATCCCCATACCAAAAAAGGGAAATGCGAAAGACTGCTCAAACTTCCGTACAGTGGCCCTTATTTCTCATGCCAGTAAGGTAATGCTCAAGATCCTGCAAGGAAGACTTCAGCAATACATGGAGCGAGAGTTGCCAGATGTTCAAGCTGGGTTTAGAAAAGGCAGAGGAACGAGAGACCAAATTGCCAATATCCGCTGGATAATGGAGAAAGGCAGGGAGTTTCAGAAAAACATCTACTTCTGCTTCATTGACTATTCTAAAGCCTTTGACTGTGTGGATCATAATAAATTGTGGCAAGTTCTTAGTGGGATGGGCATCCCAAGCCACCTTGTCTCTCTCCTGAGGAATCTGTACAAGGACCAAGTAGCAACAGTAAGAACTGACCATGGAACAACAGACTGGTTCAAGATTGGGAAAGGCGTACGGCAAGGCTGCATCCTCTCACCCAACCTTTTTAACTTGTATGCAGAACACATCATGCGATGTGCGGGGCTGGATGAATGCAAAGCTGGGGTGAAAATTGCTGGAAGAAACATTAACAACCTCAGATATGCAGATGACACCACTCTGATGGCCGAAAGCGAGGAGGAGCTGAGGAGCCTTCTAATCAAGGTGAAAGAAGAAAGCGCAAAAGCCGGGTTGCAGCTAAACGTCAAAAAAACCAAGATTATGGCAACAAGAATGATTGACAACTGGAAAATAGAGGGAGAAACCGTGGAGGCCGTGACAGACTTTGTATTTCTAGGTGCAAAGATTACTGCAGATGCAGACTGTGGCCAGGAAATCAGAAGACGCTTACTTCTTGGGAGGAGAGCAATGTCCAATCTCGATAAAATAGTAAAGAGTAGAGACATCAGACTGGCAACAAAGATCCGCCTAGTCAAAGCCATGGTATTCCCTGTAGTAACCTACGGATGTGAGAGCTGGACCTTAGGGAAGGCTGAGCGAAGGAAGATAGATGCTTTTGAACTGTGGTGTTGGAGGAAAGTTCTGAGAGTGCCTTGGACTGCGAGAAGATCCAACCAGTCCATCCTCCAGGAAATAAAGCCCGACTGCTCACTGGAGGGAAAGATACTAGAGACAAAGTTGAAGTACTTTGGTCACATCATGAGGAGACAGGAAAGCCTAGAGAAGACAATTATGCTGGGGAAAGTGGAAGGCAAAAGGAAGAGGGGCCGACCAAGGGCAAGATGGATGGATGGCATCCTTGAAGTGACTGGACTGACCTTGAGGGAGCTGGGCGTGGTGACGGCCGACAGGGAGCTCTGGCGTGGGCTGGTCCATGAGGTCACGAAGAGTCGGAGACGACTGAACGAATGAACAACAACAACAACAATCATTCTTTAATAATTCAGAAACAGCAGTGTGAGAAGGAAGGGTTACAAGGCTGAGTGGAAGTATGATTATGAGACCATAAATTGGCAAATTGGTGCAATTGTACTAATGAAAAGTTGTATGATATTGAGAATGTTAAATCCAGTATGTATCCTTAATCAATAATACACAACTGTAATGAAATAGTTGATTGATATGATACAGTTAGATATCTCATTGGAGTCAGTTAACCACTCTGCATTAACCTGTTTTAGGCTGTGCTTATTATTTTAGTGTTCATGTGGTCAGTGGACTAATCAATAAACTTTACTACTGCTGTGCTTATTGACCACATTCAACATTTATTTATTTATTTATGTACTCAATTCGTACCCATCCCAAGGGGGACTCAGAGCAACCTTACAATAGGCAACAATTCAATGCTTTATCACAAACAAATAATAAAAATAAAAAATAATATAAACATTAAAAGCAATTATTAAAAACCACACAGTCTGTAATTGTAGCCAATGCTATTTCAGTCATGATTGCATACATTCCCTCTTCTCTTATTACACTGCAGTTCTACCCAAAGGATTGTTCCCAGAGCCATGTCTTCAATTTCTTTCAAAAGGTCAGGAAGGAGGGGGCTGACCTATTTCACTGAGGAGTGAGGTCCATAGCCAAGGGGCCACCACTGAGAAGGCCCTGTCTCTCATTCCCACCAACTACACCTGCAAAGAAGATGGGACCAAGAGCAGGGTCCATCCAGAATATCTTAATCTGGTTCATAGGGGGAGGTATGTTCGAACAGATATTCTGGGCAAATGTATTCGGACAGATAAGCTGGGCGAATTAAAGTAAAAGCAACATTCTGGTTGCCTTTACTTTATTTTTTCATCATTTTAAAATTCTGTTTTTCTCCATATTTAATTATATTTTTCCCCTGTAGTACCATGACACATTCAAACACATGTAAATTTAGCTTTACATCATTTTCAGTGGCACTGCCCAGCCCACCTTGAGACACATTTGGAAAGAATGTCTGACACAGGGCCTTTCCCCATTCTTTTATAACCCATTAACACACACACATAACCGGTTAAAAGCCAAGGTCCTGATATCTTCCTGTTTTGTTTTGTTTTTTTCAGTTCTATTGCCCTCACCCAGGATATGTAAGGTCCCTATAAAGCTGGATAGAGAACTTTTATACAACCCTGAGAAAAATAAAGCAAATGTTCCTTAGACCCCCTTTTTTCTTTTTTTTCTTCCTATGATGAGAAACCAACATGAATGGTACAGGCATATTATCAAATACACGTCATCATCTGTGTGTGTGTGTTTGAAATGCAAGTGCCATCATTGTTCTGTGAGAAATAAACATGCCAAAATATTTAAGCACTTGCTAAGTTGAAGAGATATCTGAATGCATGCCCCATGCCCACCCCACCCAAAAGCAGCAGATTTTTAGCAGCCTGAGATGAATACTAAAGCTGGCAAATGCTGCATTTCCCTCATACCACTTAATCTTGAACAAATATAACAACTCTTCTGATAGAGGCGGCCAAGGGGCTAAGCCGCAGTGGCAAGCCCCATCATGATGATGTATGCACAGTTCAGAGTGTGCTAAATCATTGCATTTGGCTCTATAGCCTGCAATTACACACATTGCAAGCTTCACGACCCCCCTCCTTCTCAGCTATTTCAGGTCCTGAAAGGGAAGATCTGGTGTTCTTTGTGTACAGAATGACATTAATGTATTATGTTTCTGTCTTGCCTTATTAGCTTTTTCAGCAACACAGGCCAGGAATTACTTAGGAGAATTGCTGCCAGCTTCTGGAATAATCAATACCCTGGCTGCAGGAAGTCTGACTCCTTTAGATCCTTTGGACGGATTCCCAGGGTGTCAGGTCCAAAAAGGATCCAGATTAGGCTTTCAAGGTCTAAAGGCCTCTAAACATCAGTTGCCATATGTTGCTCCAGGCCTGTGAAGTCTAAAGTGGTACATCACCAAGTTGTCCAGCTGGGCTGCAGGGTAAGGTGGAGGGTGACAGTGCTGTTCCATGGCTTTCAAGGACAATGAATTATAATTTATCCTGATGATAGCCCTTTGCTGAGACATCAGTGTCCTGATCTGGCTGTGTGTCATGATCATGGAGGTTATATTAAATATAATACCATTTATATTTAATTATGTTTCAATGTTTGTATATTTGTATATTTAAAATTGTTTACAAATGCTTTTATGTTAAGCCAGTTTGAGTCTCCTCTGGGAGAGATAAAGTGGGATATAAATAAATATAATAAATAAATACAAATACATATACATATGTGTATAGTTCTTGCTCCCCAGTCTACAGTGGAATGGCTATGCATTTCTGAAATAAATTCATCTCGAGACTTTATCACACAAGGCAGGCAAACCAGCATTGCAGCTGGAATTGTGAAATTGCACTAAAAATGAAGAGTTAAGGAATAATAGCAGTGCAAAAAATGGGATTATGAGAGTAGCAGAAGTTCAATCTCAAGATCATGAGTTGATGAATCAGTGCAATTGTGCTAATAAACAGAGGTACAACATCAAGGGTGCTCAATATGGTGTAGAGCCATCATCAATGGTAACATGACTGTAATGGAATAGCAAGCACATGGGATAAAGTCCTTAATGAAAGGGAGGTTTTCTCTATCTCTCCTGCCCTAGTGAACTGATGGTTTGTTGTAACAATCATATTAGGACTCTCCCCCTAAAAGCAAAATTAGGCGCTCATCCTACATAAACTTATCATGCACATCTTTTTGTCCAAACATGTTTTATGTCAACCATTTTGTTGTTTAAAAGTAAGGATGGGCTCGATTCCTTTTGGCATTACTGGGTGGAGGGAAATTTGGTGATTTGGTTGTCAGGCCTCTGAAAATGAACCAGGCGGGGGGCAGCCGAAGCCTTAACCAATACAGATCATGAGCAGCCAGATCTTTTGACTAATGGGGGCTAATGGGTCTGAGCAGCAATCTAACTGAGGCGGTCACGGCATATGGGCAGCCTTACTAATCAGGCAAGAGCAGGTGCCTGACAGCAGTGCCCCCCCCCTCTTCTTTCTTCCCCAGCAGCCTCCTCTGTCCCATCCTGACCCCCCCATGCCCACTTGAGGCAAATAAGGCCAGAGAGAGAGAGAGAGAGGAAGAGAGAAAGGAGGCCTCTCCTCCAGAGAGAGCCTTGCCGGTAACTCACTTTCCCAGCAGCAATTTGCATGGCATGGGCATTGAAGGAGCCTCTGCACTACCTCCCAGGTTAGGATAGGAGTTGAGGTTTTTTTCTCCATTTCTCACATTTCTTTCTCAGCCAATCAGACGCCTGGTTGATTGTGTCCATTCTCCTTCCCTCTTGTGGTGTACGGATTTCAATTCCCAGAACCCCCTCCGGTTATTTTTTAAAAATATATATTATGGTAATTTTTTAAAAAATCCCCAAAATAAGTGGATTGATGAAACATTTTGAAACTTGGCAGGCTTTCAGTTGTAAATAAGGCATATGAGTGAGCTGAGTTTCATGCTGATGGACCTAAAAATATCAGAGAAATGAGCCTCTAAAGTTTTCCCATTGGCGCCAGTGGACTGGCACGAAAACGCCACCCCTTCCCGATTTTGGAAAATTCCCAGTAAATAGGATTGGGAGGTGGGGGATAAATGAAAATGAGACTAAAATGACACATGCCTCTATTTCCCCCAAATGGGGAAAATCCTTGAGCATTTTTGATTAGACAGTTCAAAGTGTTGAGATACTCCTTCCTGTCAAGAAGGATAACAATTTTGGAGCATTCTCTACATTCCTATTCTAAGTGAATATTAACTCACTATCACTATATGATTCTCATTGTGGTCTTTTGGGGTCACTGGAAGGATGGGACAGCAAAGCTAAGGATGAGCTCACAAATTCGTAGAAATATCCACAGATGGTGCTCTGAAATTGAAGTCCAAGGAGTAGTAACTTCCAAATCTTCATAAGAAGATTTTCTGAAAGTATCTAAGAGGTATATGAAACAATATGTGAAAAATATTTTCTGCTCTCATTTATCTTAGAAATAATAAGTATGGAAAACCTTTGGAAAATATGTACTCAGAACGCAGAACAAGTTTCAGCTATAAAGCCCAATATAATAAGTCTCTTAATTAAAATACAGCACTGACCTTCTCATCAAAAGGTTGCAATTCACGTTATGTTATAACTTGAAAAGGGAATTTCTGAAAAATGATGTACTGGTGCTATATGACACCTGAAAACCTTTAAGCAATATAAAAAGAGCTCCAAAATTTGCTGGAAATGTAAACAACAGGTGGAGTCCTTCTATCATATGTGGTGGACATGTAAACATATCAAGAGATATTGGATTCAAATACATACAGTGATCCAGAAAATTTTAGGGGGAAGCATCCAGCTAAAACTGGAGACTTTTCTACTTCGTCTGACTGATAAAAATAACCTGGACAGACTATGGCAATATGAGATCGCAACAGTCAGACTATTCTATGCACAGAAATGGAAGAGTACAACAGTACGAATAATGGAGGTATTGATAATAAAAATGATGGACTTGGCTAAAATGGACAAATTAACATGTCTACTAAAAGAAGGCATATTGAAAACTTTTTTAAAAGACTGGAAGCCTTTTGTTCACTTTTTGCATTAAGAAGAGAAGAGCTGCCAATTCTGAGTTTTGAACAATAAATTAAAGTTTTTTGTTGTTATGAGAAAAGAGTTAGTAAAGGGAGGTCTAGAGGGTGAAGCATATGATATTAACTCTCTTTGTGACTAGATTGGGATAGACCGGAGGTCACCTATCTCTGCCCCTTTTCCCCCATTTTTTCTCTCTTTTTTTCCTTTCCCTCCTTTTTCCTTTTTTTAAAGAGAAGGATGTATAAAAAGTAGGCCTGGGTAACAACGGAAAAATTTGTTTCTAAAATCAATTCGTTTTTTGGGGGTTTTTGCGTTTCGTTATTTAAAATAATTACAAAATTTTCCTAATTTTGTAAATGTGAAAAAATTACAAAACATTAATGAATCGATTTCTGAAACAATAACGAATCGATTCGTTAATGGCGGACGCAACCGCGAAATACGCTAAAAAACCTCCAAAAACTTCTGAAGCTTCCCTCTCCCTCTGTTGTTGACTGTTGGTGTGATATTATAATTTTTTTCCACTAATTAAACAAAAAACTTGCCCCAGACATGCGGAAATAATAACGAAACGACCTCAAAACAATAACGAAACGAATACAATAACGAAATACGAAGCATTTACAAAACGTGTTTAAAAATTCGTTTTTTTAAAAAATTGCTCCAGAATGGTTCGTTATCATTTTGTAATTGAAAAAATTAACGAATTATTAATGAATTATGAATTAACGAAATGAAACCGCCCAGCCCTAATAAAAAGAGAGTGCGCAATAAAAA
The DNA here is from genome assembly GCF_037176765.1 of Anolis sagrei. Classification (NCBI taxonomy): domain Eukaryota; kingdom Metazoa; phylum Chordata; class Lepidosauria; order Squamata; family Anolidae; genus Anolis; species Anolis sagrei. Next base: position 152,026,923 of record NC_090023.1, read on the forward strand.
CAATGTTACATGGGAATGACATGTGTATAAATATGAACATCAATTGAAGCTAAGTGTAAGCAAGATATTGTAAAGTTATTGTTATTTTAAAAAAAGAAAATAAAAATATACACAGTCCTCCGAATTCAGAGTAGAAGTTCCAGCTATAAAGTCCAATATAATAAGACTCATAAGTGAAATGCAGCACTATCCTTCTTAGTAATTAACTTATTAAAATCATCAGTACTGGCCATAGTTTGGAGTTCAAACATTATTATTAGCCGCTCCGAGCCCAGGGGAGTGGCGGCATATTAGTTCAAACAATAAATAAATAAATAAATAAATAAATAAATAAATATTATTATTTGTGTTGTTATTACTTTGCATGGAATCATTCTAAAAAAAACCCCATTATAATAGGAGTATATGCATTTTTTTCTCCATCCTTCCAAACTGAAAGACCCTTAATGAGCAACTTTAAATAAACATTTAGAATTTTAAATGTTGAGTTGAGTCTGCAGCAACAAAAATGTTTAAAGGGGGGCCATGAAAAAGAAAAAGTTAAGAAACACAGGCCTAGATTATATGGCTGTTTGCTTTTCGGGATGATGATGGCACCTTATTTTGTTTTGCTTTCCTTTTGGCTGCAGACTATTTGCTTGTAGTCATGCTGTCTGATTTGTAGTTTCATTAGTGGAATATTTTTGTATACAATGTCATTTAACCTTGCTATGATCACCCCTGAAATCCCAATTTGAAGTTTGATTGACAGGTCAGGCCATGCCATTGCATCCTGTGCTCATGAATAAGGCAAAAGGCAAAGTACTTGAACAGTGAATAGGCTTTGTATTGCAGATAATCTCAATTCAGCTTTCCCTAAACTGCAGTCGGTATATTACAAATATAAATTTTGAAATAATGACTTGCCCTTACTGTTCAGAGCATAGCCCACCTGCAAATTGCACAGTGCTTTTCAAAACAAGCCTTCATTTAGCCCCAGAACAAAAGAAAATAAGAAAAAAATTATGAAAACCAAAGAAGAACCATATTTGGACAGAGGGATGGTTCATCTTGTACATTGTCCTCTCTCAGCAAGAGGCCAGCCTGATGTAGGGGGCTGCAGTTGCCACACAAAGCCAATGACAAAGTAAGGTCTAAATCTCCTTTAGGGCTCGTTCAAATTTGAAAAAGAACCTCCTCTTAATCTCAGTCTCTGTTTTAATATTTAACTTCTTTATCAGTTGGAATTTTAACTGAAGAAACAATTTTCATTCATATGATACACATTTGTTCATTTTTATCATTCTTGTATGCCTTCTAGTAATTTTTTTACTTATAGTGACCCTAATGAGCATCTAACATGGGGATTTCTTGGCTTCTCCTGAGGCTAAAAGAGTGTGACTTGCCCATGGCTACCCTGTAAGTTTTCTTGGACAAGTGGGGATTTGAACCCTTGTTTCCCAGTGTCCTGGTCCAGGACTCAACCCACTACAATACTGTGGATCTACATTTCGTTATAGATTTCAAATTGTTTTAGAGATTCAACCATTTTTCCTATTGCGAGTTGTACCATAAGGCTACTGAGTCCTGGATCATTTGTTCATTCCTTGAGTTCCTTTAGAACATTACTTTTTAAATTACCTGATGTGAAGGAATAGAGATTATTTTTCCCTATAATTATTTCCCCCTCTGCAGACCTGATATGGATGGGTAGTTGATGGCACATGGCATATTTTCAGAGGACACAATTTTGACTAGAGCTCATGTCACCACTTCAGTGTGAGTAATTTTTATACAAGAAATGTTATATTTTGTTGTATGACTTTACCTTTGACACGTCTCCTTCCCAAACTACTCAGATAAATATCAAAAGGCCAATCTCATATGCAGTGAGTCCACAAGGTCACCCCTTTCAATGTCAGTATCACTTGTCTCTAACATTATAACAAAACTTACATGGGAAGAAACTATGCATTAGTTGCTTAGAATGTGTGCTTGGGCTTCTGACATTAAACCAATAAGCCATGACATTTTGTGCCAATAGAAAAGAATTGTGTGGACATATGGAGATATGATTGTCAACTTCAACCTGCCAGTTAGTGTCCTACAAGCACCCTGGTGATTATAGTCCAGTAGAATTGTCAGAATCCAGATGCCTTAAAGAGCCAGACACAGGAGTATATCCAAAACTACAGGTTATTAAAGCACAGTAAACAGGACTCAGAGACACTTGCTTCAGTGCCTCTGGTCAAAACTTGCTTCAGTGCCTCTGGTTTTCAGCAATTTGCATCTTGAAAAACAAACTTGGAAAACAAACCGGATTAAACAGGCAAAAAATCAGGATTAAACAAGAGTTCTTCCAAAACACACTAAAATCACACAGTTCAAAGATAATAAGCAAACAATGAGCCGTGAAGAGAAGTCGTTGTCCAGAAGCAGTCCAAAGTCGAAGAAATCCCAGCTGAAAGTTCCAAAGTTCAAAAGCCAGTGTCGTGGTCAAAAACAGTCCAAAGTCAAGGAGAGGGGAAATCTGCACTTACGAGAAGCCAAGCCGGTCAGTACATGAAGAAAGCAGCAACCTGCAGATCCGGGACCCAAGCCCAACAAGAAAAGCGGCAGCAACAAGACCCAAGGCATGAAACCAACACTTTGCATACTGCAAAGTTCTATCACTCCAGTGCCTTCATTTATCTTACAACTCATCATCCGATGATGAGCTGCCCTCCACCCCGTCCTCATCACTATCAGCTGGCTTAGTCTCTACAGCTGAATGCCAAATCCCATCCCTCCAACTCTTCCACTTTTTGTCAAGACTTAGGTCTCCCCACAATTCCATGGTATTACCAGATTGCCAATCCCCACCACCAGAAAACCCCTCAAAAGTGTCACTGGACGTTGGTTGCGTACACACATTCCTAATCTCCTGAACCTTGGTCCAATCCAGTGGTTCCTCTTCTTCCCCACTACTCCCAGACCCATCATTTCCAGTAAAGTCCATGAAATCCTCTTCTTCAGTGGGAGCAGTAAGTATGTCCTGGATCTTCTTTCTCTGGCGCTCCTCGTCTGACTCCTGCTCCCGAGTAATCCTCTTAATGCCTCTATTCCCATCTCCTTCCTCCTCCTCACTCATTTCCCACCTCAATCAGACAGGTTACATTGCTAATTTTATTTATTTATTTATTTGCCACATTTTTATCTTGCCCTTTTCAGCCCGAAGGCAACTAAGGGCAGCATCGTATTAGATACCGACCTGCTGTGTCTTATAGTTAAAGACACAGCTGGTTGGTATCTAATACTATTCCAGTTCCCATCCACTATAATGCTTTTAGCATTTAGTAATCTAACCTGTCTATTACTATCTATGCATAATAATAATAATAAGGTCTGATATCAATATGATCTAGCAGTATAAACTCACCATAGTAATCACTGTGGCAGGTCCAAAACCTAGGATCCTCACAAAAGGTTAAAGCATAATCCAGGGACAAAAGTGGATTTGTGAATTTGGGCATGATGCCTAGAAATAAAATGTCAGGATTCACAGAAAATACAATTTATATGAAGCACATAGTTATTCCATGAAAATATTTAATTTACTGTCATCAAACAATATATCCATGTTAGCACCCCCCCCCCACCCCCAATACTGATTTTACATATTTGGAATTTCACATCTAAATTAAAACCAAGAAGTCAATGGGACTCTTAGCCCACATTAAGGAAAACACCCAAGAAAATAAGCTTTATATTGGAGACCTTCTCAATATACCTGTCCGAATGCATCTCCCTCTATAAACCATCGTTGAGATTAAGGTGCTCTGGGGAGGCCCTGCTCTCCATCCCACCACTGTCACAGGTGCAATTGGTGGGGACGAGAGAGAGGGCCTTCTCAGTGATTGCCCCTTGGTTATGTAATGGCCTTCCGGGTGAGATTCGATCAGCTGCCTCCCTCCTGTCCTTTAGAAAGATGACAAAAACCTGGTTGTGGGACCAAGCTTTCAGGACAGTGCAATAAGCCAGCAACAGGAAACCTCACCATGCCAACTAAATTGGATCTGGATGAGCGAGATGATGAAACAGTGGATTTTAATGTTAAGATAAATGTTTTTAATATTTATGTATGTGTAGAATTTATTTATCACTGACATTGAATGTTTGCCATTTGTATGTTGTGCTCCGCCCTGAGTCCCCTTTGGGGTGAAAAGGGCGTTTTAAATAAATAAATAATATGGGTTACATGGTCAAGACATCTACAAAGGATTTATTCTTTGCACACTCCCTTTCAAAAATAAACAGTAACATGCTCTCTTGTGCAAACAGCTAACATCATTTAACCTTGCAAAAAAGTACAGTAAAAAGGTGGGCAATAAAACCAAAGAATATATTTCTGCTTTTGAATATCCGTAGAAAAGAATCTCTCTTACACTGACATGCTTACATAAACACGGTAAGTCATCAGTACAAGATGGAGAATCAGGTATTTGAAAGTGTTCTTTTGATGATCCAATACTGTTAGAAGGCCAGAAGCACATCATTGAGGTACCCCAGAGTATGAATAATCAACAATATAGCCCTCTGCCTCAAGCAGCATGCAATTTAACTTTTGGCAGAGGAGGAAAGTAAATGAGGTAGAGGAAATAAGATGAAGGAGAGCGAGCTTGAGCCTCATCCCACCAGCGAGGGAGGGAGAACAGAGGGAACCCTTGTACACCATTCCCTCCCATCTTTTCCCATATTCTGTGATGGCCAGCCATCCCAAGTCCTTTCCAAGTTGAGGTCAGTCTTTTCCCCATTTTATGCCACTTTCCTCTGTTTTGAGTTGGGTACCATTTGATTCCTAAAGACAGATTTAGGGCTATGTTTGCATGAGCTGTAGAAACAGCCCCAATGAAAGTACCCTTACATCTTGTGATGCTCTACGTGGGTCTCCATTTCTGAAGTGCATGAAAATGAAGCGCTAAAATAGTGGGATTAAGACCTATTTTTCCACTTTAACTGCCATATCGACATTCTAGGCATTTCCACGTAGAGACTAAGGAGCATGCTTTGTGTTTGAATTAAAAGGCATCAGAAATGCAAAGACTCATTTTTGGAAAAACCATTGCATTTGCTGGAGGAAAAGAAGTCTATAACTTTCAAGATGAGCTCATATGTCCATTCTTGAAAGGCAGACCCCTATCTTTAGGAAGTCTTCAACTGACTGTTATGGGTTTTGATATCTTTAGGTGGGAGGAGAAAAGGAAAAAACAAGCAACTACCTTGTTCTTTCTTCCATTTTAGATGAAATGTGGTAATACAAGGACTAGTCCCTATAGTAAAGCTGTCCTTTCTTGTAGCCTCTGATAGTAAGTGATATACTTTCTTCATCCCTGCAAACAGGGGTGGCTCAACCCATTACGCAAAGTAAGCATTTGCAGTATAGTTGATTTTGCCCAGCGGTGCTCTTTAGGCACTCTTGGGGGAAAATGGACCTTAACATATGTGAGTTGTAGATACTGGGATGTATAGTTCACCTACAACCAAAGAGCATTCTGAACTCCACCAGTGATGGAATTGAACCAAATATGGCACACAGAACTCCCATGACAAACAGAAAATATATATCAGTGATTGCTTGGGGAGGGGGGGGGCGCCAAAATACTGTTTGCTTACCATTGAAAATTACCTAGGGCCGCCTCTGCCTGCAAAGCATCCACATGTTGAAATGACATAGAGAACATACTGGTTTGCATGGATGACAATTGTTTCTCATGAGCTCAAGCACTGATAGCAACACTAATGGTGTTAGAAGACATAAATGTCTTTAGTAATTCTCTAAGTCACTCATGGTTGTAACAACTCTTGGAGTCATTAAATTATACTGTGAATATACTTCTTTCTTCTCTCTTCTGTACACTTACAATTTTCTTCTTTTTCTGCCAAATCTTCATAAACAACCCTTAGTCCTCCTCTTTTCTATTTGCTTTTCATATTATTCTTGCTCCCTTCCCCATCTGCAAATGTTGAGGCTTTATAAAAACTTATCTGGATATTGTATTTGTAAAATATAACAATCTTTAATAAAACAATTTAACAAATGTACCATGGGACTAATAGTACTTGTATCTATTTCTGTCAAGAGAGATGACAGGCATAATGGCTGAAGCAGATTTGGAAGTTTTATTCCTTTGCTCAGACAAGATGTGCATATGACACACACTTCTTCCATCTTAAAGTAAAATTGAAGGTTACTTTGGGAATTGATATGAACCTTTCATTATTCATTCCTAAGGGAGATAATGCACACACACACACACACACACACGTACACACACAGAGAGGCTAAAGGTAAATTTCAGGCAGATTTTGTGGTTTCAGTGCAAGCAAAACACCAGAGGAATTTCAAGAGATGCCAGGAAATCTTTGATAACTCTAGTAAAATTTCTCAAGGGGATTCCTCAGACTTGAATAGCAAGTTATCATTTTTTTCAGAATGTACAAAATCATATGAAATCATGAACAAGACAAATATGTAGTTGGCATTATTTGCAAGGCAAGCTTGACAGCATGATGATATGCTTAGGTAAGTAGGAAGGAGAGGAAAAAAAGGGGCGATTACTAATGCCATATGGAAGAGTTGATGATTGTTTAATCTAAAATTTCTGTGAACTGGAAAAAAGTCATGATCATTTATTTACATTTTTCACCAATAACACACACACACACACACACACACATATATAGCATTTGTGAGTTTTACAAATTCTTATTATCTGTCACTTTAAAAATACTTTACATATTTGGTTACCACTGGCTAGGAATGATGAATGTTCAGCATTGTGGGTTGGGTTGTCCAACTCATTACAGAGATGAAAAGAAAATTGGGTTGCTGTGAAGTCAGACTTCACAACCTCTGAAGATGCCTGTCATAGATGTGGCTGAAACATCAGGAGAAAATGCTTCTGGAACATTGTCATACAGCCTGGAAACTCACAGCAACCTAGTGATTCTGGCCATGAAAGTCTTCAACAATTAAAAACAATGCTATGGAACCTCCAAGTTTGTTATAACATGCCTTTTGTTTTAAGATTGTCCATGTTTTATAGTGTTGGTGTTCATGTGTGTGTGTGTGTGTACACACACACACACACACACACACACCCAAACTCATCACAATATTCTAGATTGCATCAGTTCTAGGCTGCATCAACATAGGTATAGTGCCCAGGTCAAGGGAAGTAGTAGTGCACTTTATTCTGCTTTGGTCAGAACTCATTTAGAATGCTGTTGTTATAATTCACCCTCTGGGCCCCGAAGAACTGTACAAGGAAGTCAGCTTACCCAGAGTTTAGGGCTTCCAATAATGATGGACTTTTTGAACACATATGGTTAAGATCAGAAACAGTTGAGAGGCCTTCTCCTTGGCAGGATTTGGCTCACATCAGGGATGGAATCTTTTCCTTTAAAAATGGCAAAAGTGATAAAGAGGCATTCTTTATATGTTAAATAGAAAGCACTGACTCCTTATGCCCTTGCTATCAGATACAACTTCCTATAAATTTCCCAGTAGCTCCTTGGAATCTTTGTTGCTTGTCATCATTTTATCTCAGTGACTGACAGTGCTCTTGCTTTCATATGCTCTTGATTTTTAGACTGGCTATGATTGATGGCTCTGAGTTTTACACCTTTTAGGTTTTCTTTATCTGTATGACTGTTTAAACACTAGGCCTGGGTAACAACGGAAAAATTTGTTTCTAAAATCGATTTGTATTTGGGGTTTTTTTTTTGTTTCAATATTTAAAATAATTCCAAAATTTTCCCTTAAAAAAGTTCGATATTTACGAAATTTTGTAAATGTGAAAAAAATTACAAAACATTAACGAATCGATTTCCGAAACAATAACGAATCGATTCGTTAATGGCGGACGCGACCGCAAAATACGTTAAAAAACCTCCAAAAACTTCTGAAGCTTCCCTCTCCCTCTGTTGTTGACTGTTGGTGTGATATTACAATTTTTTTTCACTAATTAAACAAAAAACTTGCCCCAGACATGCGGAAAAAATAACGAAACGACCTCGGAACAATAACGAAACGAATACAATAACGAAATACGAAGTATTTACAAAACGTGTTTAAAAATTCGTTTTTTTAAAAAATTGCTCCAGAATGGTTTGTTATCGTTTTGTAATTGAAAAAATTAACGAATTATTAACAATTACGAATTAACGAAACGAAACCGCCCAGCCCTATTAAACACTGTTGGATCAGCTGATTACTTGCTCCTCCCTTCATCTTGCTGGTTTACCAGTGATGACTGACTTGGACTGGATTGATCAATCTATAGATCTTCCAATCACCAGTTTCTCTGGTCATTTACTGACTGTAGCACAGGACAACAGTGTTCAGTTCTTAGAACACCGTTCAAGATGGATATTGACAAGCTGGAATGTAACCATAGGAGAGTGACCAGGGTGATGAAAAATCTTAAAACTATGACTCCATCTACACTATTTAATGAAGATTCAAGCCAGCTTGAAACTATGGCAGCCATAAAATGCACACCACCAATCCTTGCTGCAACATGAATCAAGTCCAGTAAAACATGTTGAGTAAAATAATGAGAAAGTCCAAATTAGACCTCTTAATGAGTCCCCTCGGGGAGATAGGGCAGCCTATAAATAAATATATCATCATCATCATCATCATCATCATCAAGCCATAGATGTAAACCACATAACATGGTGAAACGGGCTCTGCAGAATGCAAAACACATTGTAAACACGTACCAACACTGCTGAAAAATGCACCAAGGACATGGCTGTGCACTAGGGGGTGAACTCACCCCCTGGGATCTATTATAGTGTGGATTCAGATAACCCAGTTCAAAGCGAATATTGTGGGATTTTCTGCCTTCATGTTCTGGGTTATACAGCTGTGTGGAAGAGCTCTGGGGAATGGGGGAAAACTGATTTTCCCCAACAGGTCATTGTTGATAACAAAGGGCCTCCTTTTATGTATATACACCCTTAAGTATTTTAACTTTTTTTCCCCCAGTTTGACCCCTAGAATGAATTGGACTTCTTTTACCTCCTTCCAGTTTGGATGGACATCTTTCGTTATGTTGCACTGTATAACCCTTGTTTTGTCCTCCCAACCGATGGTCTGATTCATTCCATATGACTTACAATGTGAGAGACGATCATGGTTGTACAATGGTACACAGGTCAACTCATACTCAAAATAGATATGAATGGAGGCAACCTGAGAAGATGTTGTGATCTACACAAAAGGTGAGGAATGGATTGTCTAAGTGACTAAGTGATATAGTCCTTGTGGGCCCTTACAGTTCTAATATTATATGATCACAGTATATGATTGTATGGATATAATACTGGGTTAATTTTGAGTTCAGTGGTCAGTCAAGAGACATTAGTCTTCAAGTCAATTCCTACTTATGATAACCCTATTATAGGCTTTTCTTGCAAGATTTATTAAGAATAGGCTTGCCATTGCTTTATTCTATGTCTGAAAGAATGGGATCTGTCTACATTAACCTTCTGGGTTTCCATGACTGAGTAGGGATTCAAACCATGGAGTCTCAGTGCAGCAGTAAAATCACTACAGCATGCTGGCTGTTTCCCAAAAATATATAAATATAGTAATAACTTACTGCTTGAAGCACAAGGGCAATGAAACTCTCCTCCACAGTTCATTATCTAAATGGCAGCCTTTCCAACCAGTTCTGTCAAAATTTGCTTGAACTATCTTCCGCTATTTATTTGACCTCTGTATCCCAAAGCATCACGTTGTTTTTCTTCTTCCAGTTATCCCTATGACATTAGAAACCAACTGTATATATTATAACACACCTTACTCTTTAATGGCATGTTATATATGCAGAGAATATACACAGTAGCTAGACAAATGGCTCCCAAGAACAATTCATTATTAAGGGGAAGAGAACGGAAAAAAGATAAAAACTTATGGAATAGTTATATATATCTCTCTCTTTCCTACTTGTTTTCCACGAATATTTCATACTGACCTGCTCTTTGCTTCAGACCACTGACAATGTATATATTCTGAATGTTCCTTTTATAATCATTATGCAATGTATGGATTATTCTGGATTCCTTAAAAGGTAACAGTTGCTACATGATCTGATGATTTTCATATTTATGTTTTACATAGGATCTATTAACTAAAAATTGTGTGGTTTCTTTTCTGGCTCCAGCCCAGCATACCTGTCCAAACGTATCTCCTTCTACATCCCACCTCGGAGTTTAAGATCTGCTGAGGGGGCCCTGCTCTCGGCCCCACCTTTATCACAAGCGAGATTGGGGGGGACGAGGGACAGGGCCTTCTCGGTGGTGGTCCCTTGCCTGTGGAATGCACTCCCGGGGGAGATTAGGTCATCAACATCCCTCCTCTCCTTCAGAAGGAAACTAAAAACCTGGATGTGGGACCAGGCCTTTGGGTAAGCTGGCAGATGGACAAAGACAACCGATGACGACCAGAGTAGGAAAGGACAATGACGATGCTAGATGGATTACGGATTATGAATTGGTGAACATTGACCACAAGATGATTTTATTGCTGCTAGTATACTGTTTGATTGTTTTAGTTAGTTATAACTGTTTACATTATATGGTAAATTTGTGTATTGTATATTGTATTGTATTTTGTGAATTGTTAGGCATTGAATTGTGCCTTTTGTAAGCTGCCCTGAGTCCCCCCAGGGGGTTGAGAAGGGAGGGTTAAAAGCACCCCAAATAAATAAATAAATAAATAAATAAATAAATAAATAAATAAATAATATTTAAATTCATTATTGATGGTTCTAACCTAGCATGGGCTTAGTTTACTCTGTTTCTGTGTAACTGTAACTTCTTTGTTATTTTTTATCATTAATAGACATATGGTCTTCCCCTAGGTGATGGTATACTAATACCAAATTGTTGAAATGGATTATGGGCCATGTGTCCACTGCTTCATGCTCTGGGATTTGTAGTTTGGTGAGGCACCAGCACACTTTGGCAGTGAAAGTACAGCTCTCATGAATCCATAGCATCAAGGAATGGCAGTCAAAGTCATGTCAAACTACATTGATGCTGATCTATATTCATTTTAGATATATGAACAATATTATTTGTCATGTTAGACTTCCGATGATACATTCCACAAAGTAATCACAGTCAGTAAATTGCGGATCTGCTTGTATGCATCAACCTGTTATATGAAACAATGTTTACTGAGTGATTTAACACCTCTCAGAATTAAAAAGAAATAGTGACTGTATATATTTAAACCAGGAAATGTAATATATTTTTCCCATTTCAGCCTACAAGATGAAAAGAATTAAGCCTTTTTATTTCACAAAGGGTATGCTTTTACTGAAAGGTATTAGAAATCAATAGCAAAAGAGACTGAAAATTAAGTAATGAGGTTAAGCATCTCTGAATGATGCCATTTTAAAGAGTTGATTAGAAATAAATATGCCAATTGACACATAGATCTGAAATAAAATGATTCTTAATCAATTAAGCTGTGAAGAGAATGAGAGGCTCTTCACAACAAGAGTCTGGAGAATGCATTGTGTGCAAGTACTTGTCAAGAGAGACAAAAAGCCGGATCTTTATTGACACAGCAGCTGCCTCGAAATGGAGAGCAGATGAACTCCCAGGGAAACCAGGTGAGACAGAAAAGGGATCACAATCTTCATTCGCATCACTAGAGCTCAGGATGAACAGCGCTGGACTCACAAGAATGGATGTCCAGGGAGATTTGAGAGGATTATTTGATTCAATTAAGGGTAAGCTCCTTAACCTACTAACCCATGATGATGTGCCAAGAAAGAAATGAAGTGACCATTGTAGATGGTCTCAAGCTGTCTGGATTTTGTTTGTAGGCACCTAATTATCAAGCCACAAAAACATCTGCAACATTGAAGTTGGAGAACATTCAGAAACAGGTTGACAGACTACATCCTACCCAAGGATTTAATGGCTTTGTGTCACTAAGAACTCAAGCTGTGTGAGTTTAAAAGAAAATTTGGGATGTAGTTGGTGGAGATACTGCCAAACATTTTAGGAAGCAATCTTTCTGAGATGGGCATGGTCAAAGGATAGTGGCAACTAGGCTTTGAAAGGTATTCACAGGGTTGGTGTTTTAAGCCATACTATACTGGTGCACAAGTATTTTATGGCTCCATTCTATAGAATCCTGGGATTTGTAGTGCAATGAGATACTTAGTAGGCTTGGTTGATAAAAAAATGGTTCAACACCTGTTTTGGATGTAGTGGTTCAATTCTAAAGTCAATTCCAATTTTCACAGAAAAAAAATTCAAAACTTTTCGAAACTTCTGAGATTTCCGAATCCTTTTGTTAATGGCTTAAAAGTGTTATTTCCTGTTTCACTGTGTGGTCTTTACTTTGAAAATTGTTGTTTTACTCCAGAAGCGGGGAAAAGCAAGCGGAGGAAATTCCTTCCTTCTCTGGTTTAAAACTGGCTTCTCTGGCTTGAACCAAGACCAGGGACCAGAAGCAAAGAAAAGCAGAATCATTTCTGACTCACTTCCTGAGTTGTAACAAAATTGGTGGAAAAAGCTTCCGAAGGGCAAAGGGATTTACAGTTTTTTTAAAAAAAGCTTTGATATCGCGTTAAAAACGTAATTTTAATGAAATTATTGCAAGCAATGAATTCTCCAACGTAACTCTATCTATGCCTAATACTTAGAATTATGAACTGGAGGGTCATACTATCGATTTTGGATTTGGACAGAGTAAAAATATTGGTGTTCCGGAGTCCTTCATTATACAGCCTATTTAGGAGTTGGGTGAAATTTAAAATGAGGCTGTATCCACATTGTAGAATTCTAGCAATTGGACACCACATTAACTGCCATAGTGCAATGCTTTGGAATTTCTGGACTTTAATTTTGTGAAATATTTACCTTTTCTCTCAGAGAGGACTTTGCCCAGGAGATGCCCAGATGTTTTGATGTTTTACCATCCTTGTGGGAGCCTTCTCTCATGTCTCCGCATGGGGAGCCGGAGCTGACAGAAGGAGCTCATCCATGATCTCCCCGGATTCGAACTTGCTATAATTCTGCAGTATGAATGGTCTCCAAGCCAATGAAACAAAAAAAGAATCCACCTTCCTCACTGAAAAGGTTTTCATCCTATTTCTGCTACTGTCCGCCTCTCCCTGCCAGATGCTCTGACTTTCCCATGATGTATGGGAGGAGGGGGGCACAACAACATTATTGTAGGTAAATGGTTCATGTGGGTGACTGTTTACTTTAGGTAATAGTTTAGGAGCCTTACTAATGGACAATTGGGCCTTGTTAATGGATAATAGTTGCTCCTGACATGAAAAAAACAACCTCACATGCAAATTCTGCAAGGCCCCTCCTTAGCTGGAAAAGAAATGCAGAAGATCATTTCCTGCCAAGAAGCTTGTTGTTTTCTAATTTGGAAACCCTATGATCCAGAGCAGAAATGAAAGAAATATCACTCCTAAAACATGCCCTCCAATATTTCATAGATGAAAAGTGGGACATGTTTGACCAAGTTGTTGTCAAGTCACGGCACTCTCCCCACAAGGTTTTATGAACAAAAGGAGGCTTCAAGCAAGAAATATTGGTCTTTATTTTTAAAACAGTTTCCATGTTTTAAAAGATTCACTACACTGAAGCCACTGAAGATTCTGGTAGGACCAAGCAGCAGCTGTACCTCAAACTCTATGAAATTTAAACTCTTTAATAAATTTATTTAAATGCAACTTTTGGGTGTATCTTGTACTGCTTGTATATTGTATCAATTTTGAATGTATAAACTTATATCAAATGTATCCTGAAGGCATCTAATGTTTCCATGCCCCTTTTGCATAAGCTCCTGGGAACTGAGATCACTCTATAATTAACAAAGGTCTTTCTAGCAGTCTCCTAAGCCAGATATCAAACCCTGTATGTGTGTGTGTGTAGGAACTTAAGATGCTTTCCTGTTTGAACAAGGCTAGAGGCTTGTCATTCTCACAGAAAAGAAGACTAAACATATACAAATACATTAGACTGCTGAAGAGGCAGCCAAGCCCCTGGTTAATTGGGGTTTTCCCCCTTGTCTTTTGAGTTTCACATCTTAGTCTTCATGGAACTGGATGTTTAAGTTAATCCAAAAAACATCTGCATACCTTTGTCATCACTTACCCTAGTTTTCTGCCATTCCAGGAGGCATCTCTGTAATGGACCAGACCTTTAACTAACCAACCATCAGCTATTCTCCTTCCTGTCATTGTGATGTCCTCTTTCTGTTAGTAATGTAGAGAAACCTCAGGCCAATCCCTGCATGGATCCTAGCTGGCCCTGCTTTTGAGCCAACCAGGGGGAGGTGGAGGAAGTCTGAATAACTGTCAGAACTGCATAAAATGTCTCATATTTTTCTGTGAATTTGTACTTGTACACTTGAAGCTCCCGATGGTACTTGCACCCCCTTTGATCAAACTGATAAAACCTCAGCAGCTGTGCCTTCAACCCAGAGTGCATATTCTCTAACCTGACTTATCTAGTTTAGGTCTATCAGGCATAGACTTCTCTACCCATGGTCCTAGATTAAATCTCAACAAAGTGACATTACATAGTTCTCAAAATGGCAAAATATATTATTAATAATGAAAAACACAGAAACTAGGAGCTTACCTACATGAAAAGCAAAAGCTTCCTCGCCCTAAATCCAGTGTTGACCATCTTCACAATATATGGGGACTTCCAGGAAGTATCTGGGGGTTTTAGCCCTTAACATAATTTTGCCCTGCACTAAGCAAAGTTGGAGGGGGGGGGGCACTCTGGAGTCTGGGAAACTCCAGAGTATCCTATGGAAACTCCAGAGTATGTAGACAGCTGAATTAGATTTTGTCTAAATCTGTTGTCAACACGGATTTGCCACCATGATCCTTTCCCTGCACTGATCAGCAGAGGGAAAGGGATGAGTCGTTTCCATATCACCATCATCACTCTTCACTGGACACAAAGCTCCCTGCACTCAACAAGAAGGAGAGGGTGCTCTACCCCCTCCCACTAGTCACATGGATT
This sequence comes from Anolis sagrei, assembly GCF_037176765.1. Taxonomy (NCBI): domain Eukaryota; kingdom Metazoa; phylum Chordata; class Lepidosauria; order Squamata; family Anolidae; genus Anolis; species Anolis sagrei. The sequence goes on from NC_090023.1 coordinate 152,041,971, forward strand.
CCCTATTGTGACTTCAACAGATGCGATGGCCAGGTGCCTGCAAGGAGCTCCATGGCCAGCAGGAAGTGTGGATAGCCCAGTGGATTATCATCATAATCGGTGGGCTATGGTCAGGTGTTCATGGGAAACTTCCCACTCCCTTTTCAGTTCTATTCATGGGGCTGTCTTCTCTTTTGTTGCCTATGTCATCTGGTGCCAGTTCTTGAGGTGGGGAAAACATTAGACATTGCACTCTGTGTTAATAAATGTGTTTTTTATTAAGTGGTTGGTGTAATGCTCTGCTTGTTTGCCTTTCTGGGCTCACTTTCATCATTCATTGTAGCTCTGGTACTGCCATGTAATTTGTCTCAGGCATTTACATTGCCAGTTTCAGGTATACAGGACTCTGAGATCAAATAACAGCTTAGATACCTGATAAAACAAAAAAGGATGCACTCAAGGTCTCCTTGCACAAGCTCCAGGAAACTGCTTTGATGCATTCCACCTATTCCTTGATAGTTCACCTGGCTTTGGTGTCAAGTTGAATGGTGAAATGCCACCAAGAGGATTCTGACAAAGCCATTTCTGTCCCCTCTCTCCTTTTTCTCCTTGCCAATACTGATTTTACTGGAGCCTGAAAAATGTTTCCGGTGGCAGTATTTCATCTCTCCATAACAGCTACGGCTGGCACTTTTAGACTGAAATCCACATATCAAGGATACCCTATAATAGTATCCGCAGTGACCTGGAAACCTGTCCCTTCCTATGGACCTTATCTTGCTGTAGATGGAAGAGTCACCTCAGACCTTCTGTTTTTTTATAGAGTTTTACCTTTTCCTATCTGAAATTAGGATAGTTACATTGTCCCTCCTGAGACTAGGACTGCAGGCCACACAGACTGCAAATTTAGACCTGCCCTTTGCCTATCACCTACCTGAAAAAAACCTGAAGAGCAATAACATGAATGAACCCATTGACATCACATGTTTAATGTGACCCAGCTGATGGCTTTCACATCTTTCATGTTAATCAAGCGTGTGAAATGTTTTTGAATTTTGCACTTCTGGTTTTAATTTATATTAATGTTTTATCTATTTTGTAATTGCTGTTTTATATGTGTGTATATGGAAGACATCAAATTGTTGCCAGCTCTAAGCCACTCTGAGTCCCCCTTCGGGGGTAGAGAAGGGCGGGGTACAAATCTTTGAAATAAATAAATAAAAATAACCTTACTTTTCTAAGGTTACTTTTCTTAGTCCCTTAAATAAAAATAACCTTACTTTTCTAAGGTTACTTTTCTTAGTCCCTTATCAGACGTAGTCTTCTCTACATCTTCTCCTCATTTCTGCACATTGCCAAAATGGAGTCCCATGGTATGTTGCCAAAATGGAGTCCCTCATCACATGACACAGGGCAATTTCTAGCAGGACTCCATGGGGCTCTGTTTCAGCAATGTGCAGAAATGGAGCCCAGAATGACTTTGAAGGTGTCGTATATTACCCAACTCCTTACTGAAGAAATGAAGAGGAAGCAAGAAAGGATGGGGAGTGAAGTGAAACCAAGTGGGTTGGGACACAGTCCCAGAAGACAGGGAAAGACTGCACAAAATGAAGAAGGATGGTTCCTTCCACTTTCCCCCTCTTTTCCCTGCCCATCTGATGAGGCAGATTTACACTTTACATTACATTCGTACAATTTTAGCCATCCTTCCTGAATGTGCACTTGACAACTAGAAATGTGTAATTATTTTATAGTGACTGTCTAGATCAAGAGAAGTAAGGAACGAGAGACCAGATTGCCAATATCCGCTGGATAATGGAGAAAGGCAGGGAGTTTCAGAAAAACATCTACTTCTGCTTCATTGACTATTCTAAAGCCTTTGACTGTGTGGATCATAATAAATTGTGGCAAGTGCTTGGTGGGATGGGCATACCAAGCCACCTTGTCTCTCTCCTGAGGAATCTGTACAAGGACCAAGTAGCAACAGTCAGAACTGACCACGGAACAACAGACTGGTTCAAGATTGGGAAAGGCGTACGGCAAGGCTGCATACTCTCACCCAACCTTTTTAACTTGTATGCAGAACACATCATGCGATGTGCGGGTCTTGATGAATGCAAGGCTGGAGTGAAAATTGCTGGAAGAAACATTAACAACCTCAGATATGCAGATGACACCACTCTGATGGCCGAAAGCGAGGAGGAGCTGAGGAGCCTTCTAATAAAGGTGAAAGAAGAAAGCGCAAAAGCCGGGTTGCAGCTAAACATAAAAAAAACCAAGATTATGGCAACAAGAATGATTGACAACTGGAAAATAGAGGGAGAAAATGTGGAGGCCGTGACAGATTTTGTATTTCTAGGCGCAAAGATTACTGCAGATGCAGACTGTAGCCAGGAAATCAGAAGACGCTTACTTCTTGGGAGGAGAGCAATGTCCAGTCTCGATAAAATAGTAAAGAGTAGAGACATCAGACTGGCAACAAAGATCCGCCTAGTCAAAGCCATGGTATTCCCTGTAGTCACCTACGGATGTGAGAGCTGGACCTTAGGGAAGGCTGAGCGAAGGAAGATAGATGCTTTTGAACTATGGTGTTGGAGGAAAGTGCTGAGAGTGCCTTGGACTGCGAGAAGATCCAACCAGTCCATCCTCCAGGAAATAAAGCCCGACTGCTCACTGGAGGGAAAGATACTAGAGACAAAGTTGAAGTACTTTGGCCACATCATGAGGAGACAGCAAAGCCTAGAGAAGACAATGATGCTGGGGAAAGTGGAAGGTAAAAGGAAGAGGGGCCGACCAAGGGCAAGATGGATGGATGGCATCCTTGAAGTGACTGGACTGACCTTGAAGGAGCTGGGGGTGGTGACAGCCGACAGGGAGCTCTGGCGTGGGCTGGTCCATGAGGTCACGAAGAGTCGGAGACGACTGAACGAATGAACAACAACAACAACAAATGGTGCCCCTCTATTCTACTTTGGTCAGACCTCATTTGGAATACTGTGTCCAATTCTGGGAGCCACAATTCAAGAGAGATATTGGCAAGTGGAACATGTCCAGAAAATGGTGACTAAAATAATCAAAGGTCTAATGATCATACCTTAAAGTGGCTTAAAGAGCTGGGCATGTTTAGCCTTCAGAAGAGAAGGCTTGTTGAAATATTTGAAATGATGTCATAAGGAAGGAAGAGTAGGCTGTTTTCTGCTGCCTTGGAGACTAGAACTTGGAACAATGGATTCAAATCACAGAAAAGGAGATTCCATCTGAACATTAGAAAGAGCTGTTCAACAGTGGAACTCTCTTGTCTCTGAATGCGGTGGAAGCTACATCTTTTGAGGCTTTTAAACAGAGGCAAGATGACCATCTGTCAGGGGTACTTTGATTGTGCTTTTCCTGCCTGGCTGGGGGCTGGACTGGATTGCTCATGTGGGCTTTTCCAACTCTATGATTCCAAGATTCAAAAAAGACTTTTTAGAAGGAGAGGGACAGCTGAGATTTTGTTCACTTTTCGATAAAACTTTCCTAAATACATACAATACAATTCTTTGACCATATCAAAACATGCAAAACATACAAAACATACACATACAGTAAAACCATATATGAATACAAGGCATCATTGCCTACTGGCCTGTCGACCCACTCCTAAATAATTGAGCAACTACAAGATAAAAAAGTTAATAGATTAGAAATTGTTTAATTCCTTAAAATAGGGTTAAGGTGGGGGGCATGGGTAGGTAAAACTAGTGGCGTGTCCCTATTAAGTTTTTAAGTTTGAGTTTTGTTGATGGCAGCAAGGTTGCCTCTCTCTGCTTCCATCTTCTCACGGATGGCCAGCGCTTTTTAGGTAAAATGGGTCAATTTTAAAATAGAGTACATAATTTTCTTCAAAACCTAAAAAGTTTTCAGGAAATTAAAATATAAAATAAAACAGAATTATCCTTTAATGCAGAGAGCACTGAACAATAGACTCTATAGAGGTAGAGCTGCTAGCTCTTCTTTATTTTCCCAGTTATATTTAACAGATCCATTGTAGAAAGGCAGAACATATTATTCTCCATGCTGAAATTATATACACTGATTGAATTGGTCAATACGTATGATTATTAATACATTTTTGTTAATTTTGGGGACACAAATATTTTCTCCAGAATATTCCCAAATGAGAAAAATTCACATGTGGGAGAAATAGAAGTTGGTAGCTTATTCACCACTATTCTGGTTACGTCTTTGCAGAATTGTAATATCTTAATTCATGAACTCATTCAGTGGGAGTATGTGTTTGCATGTGAAGTATTAGATGATATTTTTAACCAGTGATCTAAATCTGATCCTTGAAAAAGATCCAGGATTAAGGTAAACACACTGTGCATACATTTAGAGAGACTTTCCTGCCAGAAAATCCTAATTAATGCTAATTAGCCTAGTGATTTGGAAGATATGCTTCCTGAAGGTTGGGAATAGTGGTAATTATTCACTCACCATGGGGCAGTGTGTGCAAGAGCATGCTCTGGCACAAGACAAATGCACAAGCATGCTAAGCTGGCAGGTGGTTATGAATGTGAATAATACAGAACACAAGCAGCTCCCCTACAGTTTCCAAACTCACCTTGCACCAAAGAGCCTCGGGACCAAAAGTAGTTGAAATTGGGGAGGGAGTGTCAAAACCTTCTTTTGTGGCTGTAACTATCTTCTTAGGGTGCATCCAGACAGCCATCCAGATGACATCCTACAGAAAAATGAATTCATTCACCACAGGCCCATAGCCAGGATTTTGATTCCGGGGGTGGGGGGGTGGGGGGGGGGATGAGTCTGAGTGAAGGAGTGTCCACCCTGGCAAACCTTTTGTATTGTTACCCCAATACTCCCATGCATATGGGATATATTGAGTATGGTGATCAGATCATGATATGAATAAACATAACAGTTTAAATAATGCATCAGTAAAGCCTTCTCGCAGACCACCATGAGAATTTGGGGGGGGGGGGCTGAAGCCCCTCAAGCCTCCCCCCCTCGGCTACATGCCTGATTCACCACAAACCTGGTTTGTAGCAAATCAATTTGATAGTCCATTAGACATATGCTTTTCTAAAAGGCCTGAGTCTAATGGGCTATGACCCCGTGTGGACAGAGCTATGTGGAATCCTGGGACTTCTCTGGGCTCCTGGAGCCCAGAAGATGTGAGATTGCCCCCATCCCTCCCAAAGCCCCTTAAAACAGGAGGAGGGAGAGTAAAATAGCTTACAGGCCTCCATTAGGCCTCATAGCACAGTCCCTGGGATGTACCATTACACATGAAAAACCATGGAGGAGGCAGGAGCAATCCCCCCTCCTTTGTTCCTTGGCATAATTGGTACATCCCACGAAGTATGCTGTGAGGTCTAATGGATACTGGTAAGTTATTCTTACTGCCCCCCCCCCCCCGGTTTAAGGGGTTTTGGGAGGGGGTGGGGGCTGTCTCCCTATTCTTTTAATAGGTACCGGGCAGACATGTAAACAGCTCCCGCAGAAAGTGCGGTGCAACGTATTGGCCTACCTTAAAGGGTTGTTGTAAAATAGGCCCAGCTCCCAAAAGCTAAGGAGAAAGGTGGATGGAGTAAATAGGCAGCCTCTTAGCCAGAAGAGCAGTTTGATTGGCTAATAAAATTGGAGGAAAAATCTCAGCCACTGGAGAGGGGTGTTGCCAACAGAAAAGAAAAGAAGCTGAGACAGCCATTTTAAGGTGAGTTAGGAGTTTGGTGGGGAAGAAGAATGGTTAGAAGTTGTGTGGGAGGAAGGAAGAATTTGGGAACTGTTTGTGGTTTGAAGATTCATCTTTGAAGACAATAGTTATAGGCCTCTATAGGGATTAGAGTGATGTGGAAGGAAGGGATATTTTTAAAGGTTTAAAAGATCATGTTTGGATTTCTGTGTATGTGGAACTTTGTTTTAAGAAGCTCAAGATATAAGTATCGTTCTCTGTAAGAAGAAAAGCATGACAAGTTATTTGAGACTATTACACAAAATAAACATTTTCCTGTTTTATTCCAATTGAAGTCTTTGTGTGGCTCTTTGAACGTTCCAGTGAAAGATGTGGTCTATTTAAACAATAAATTGGTGGCAACAAAAGAAATATTAATAAATAATAGGAGGCAGCAAAGGCAAAATATTAAAATTACAGTGGTAGCTTCTCACTGACTGGCCTTGTGTGTGTGAGGGTATGTGTGCACTGATTCCCTCATGGCCTTGCCATAGGCCAGACCTTGTCATTTGTCCTTTGTCCTCCATCTTATGTATGGTGTGCTTGAGGCCTTCCCTCCCTCCATTGTTTTTGATAGTTGGTGGGTTAGTCTGCTATAATTGGTGGCAGTTCATTATAGCGGGCTTTTGGGGCAGTGTGTGGACTACAGTCCGCCTTGACCCGGGCCAACAAATCCCAGAAATCCTAGCCGGTTTACTAACTGTATTATCAAAAGCTTTCACAGCCAGAATCACTGGGGTGTTGTGTGGTTTCCAGGCTTTACGGCTGTTTTGTAGCAGCATTTTCTCCTGATTTTTTGCTTGCATCTGTGGCTGGTATCCAAGAAATATTAATTATGAAGATGTTTAGTATATTTTTGCAGTGGAGGTCTCTCCATCGCAAGAGGTGTGTTGTTCTGGAGCTATCAGGAAGATGGTCACAAGTAAAATCTGATTGTTTTATTTATCATTTAAAAGTATGTTCTACTTTTGTTCCATAAAAAAGGTTGCATATGAGTCTTTCCTTGTCTCCTGCCAATTTTCCTCCTCTCACAACAACTCTGTGAGGTAGTTCAGGATGTGATTGGAAGAATGTGATCTAATGAAATTCATTACTCAGTAAGATATTCCAAATCCTAATAACAAAACTCTCTGGCTTTCTGTGAGGTAGTTCATGAATCTATCAAGGGGAGATCATAGGCATTACTCACAACCATGTAATTGGAAACTGCAGGAGTGACTTGTACAAGTAATCTTTTGCCTGGGGAAAACAACAACAACATACAATTAACTTTAGAGGTGCAATATCCTCCACCATATCCACCTGCATTCTCCTAAGTAAGTCCTTAGGAGAAGTCAGAGTGGAAGCTAATGCAGCCCAATTTAACTGGAATACAGCCAGCTCTAAATATTGTCAGCTTCCTCTGAGTAAAAAACATAAATGGAAAATAAGCCCATCTATGCCAATTTTCAGAATGCAGCTATGGCCAAAAATCAAAACAAAAAATAAAACAAAAAACCCTTGAGCTTTCCAGGGCATGGGCTTTGTGCAGAACTTTGGGTGCTGATGCTTAATGCTCAGTCTGACTTGGCCGTGCTGGTCTATGCTTTGGATTATTGGATTATTGCGATTATTGGATTATTATAATGCACTTTACGTGGGGCTGCCTTTGAAGACGGCCCAGAAACTGTAACTGGTCCAAAGGTTGGCAGCCAGGCTTCTAACTGGAGTTAATTATAGGGAGCACAGGACGCCCCTATTAAATCAGCTCCACTGGTTGCCGATAAGTTTTCGGTCCCAATTCAAGGTGCAAGTTATGATTTACAAAGTCCTCCACTCATTTCCACCATCGTCACAAGCATGGTTGGTGGGGACAAGGGAGAGGGCCTTCTCAGTGGTGGCCCCTGACTTTGGAACTCCCTCCCCAGTGGGAGGCAGGTCCCCACATTGTCCTCCTTTCGTAGAGATTTGAAAACCTGGATGTTTCAGCTAGCATTTGAGAACGGCTAGTCCCTAGTTATAAATGTCCAATCCCTAGGTCGCCTGATAATATTTTGTTCTCTGCACTTCATCCAATACACTGGCTCTATGGTATGCTGTTTTGCACTATCCCATGCCCTGCCCTTTTTATTGTCAGGTCATATCCATTGTATTACTGGTTATTGGTTTTGTTAAGTATTGTTTTGAGTTTCAACGTTGTTATTTTATATTCTTATGTTTTATTTAATTTTGTTTTATCTGGACTGTTATATTTTATTATGCTCTTATTATAATTGTGTTTTTGCTTTAATGGACTGTTTTGCTTTTATATTTTGTGGATGTATTGACCCATTTGTAAGCTGCCTCGAGTCCCTTCGGGGAGATGGTGGTGGGGTATAAGAATAAAGTTATTATTATTGTAGGCCCCTTTTACTTTACCATATAATCAAGATTATCAAAGCACATAATCTACATTATCTGCGTTGTACTGGATTATATGAGTCCACACTGCCATATAATCCAGTTCAAAGCAGATAATCTGGATTTTATATGGCAATGTAGAAGGAGCTGTAGTTTAGATATCTTTTGCATGGTGTATTCATGTGTAGAGTACAATTCAGGCTTGAGCAATTTTGATTGTGACTTTTCTCTGCCCTGGAAATTTCCCAAGAAGTGTGACAAGTTTTTCTAGCGATTAGCAGCTGGTGTTACTAAAACAAACTCACAAGATATTATAATTGATTCCAAGAGACCAGTGCAATCAACAGGCTGCAAATAAGAAATGCCTTAAAGACTTTGGAGCATAACAACACATTTCATGACAGATACTGTTCAGAGGATCTTAAGTGTATTTGTTAATTTACTTATTTATTTGAAGCCTGTTTACCCTGCTTTTCAGGGTTTTTTTTTAAAGGCTCCCAGAACAGCTTACAAAAATCAATAATGAGACAGACCTTCCCTTCAGGGTTACTAGACACAAGACACAAAGATATAGATTGGGATCAAAACCATGAAAATGGTTGCTTAGTTGTGCATCTATTTTCATTCTTGCTGACATTTTCTTCTCTGACTTATCCCCCTTTCCTTTCTTCCCTTTTACTGTTTCCTCTTTTACTTTCTGTTCTCAAGTTCATGTTTAATGAGGTTATTTTCATGGCCATGCCAAGGTAAAATGATTGTCCAGAGGTACTTGTAGTTGTTATAGGATGTTGAGACACTCCTGCAAGACATATGGTAGGAGCTTTCCCTTGTTTTATCTTCTCCTTCTGCCACCTCCAAAGGTTCATACAAATTCTTGGGACATCTGGAGAAGGAAGGGAACATAAATGAGCAGCTTCAAAAGAGTAGGCAAAAGTAGCAACATGCAAAACAGCATGTGCCTGCCCAAAGATTGAGATCCACTATGGCGGTTCTACTGGTGTCCTACCAGTGAGGCCATTATACTGTGTTGGAGAGCAGAGAAGGCCTTCTCAGTCATGGCACCCCAACTGTAAAATGCTCTCTCTTTAAATGCAACTTGCACCAACACTGATTTTATTTGACAATGGTCAAGCCTGTTGGACTTCAGCAATTTGTCTCAAATAACTATCTATCTCTATCTATCTATCTATCTATCTATCTATCTATCTCTCACTGATAGCCAAAAGCAAGGAGGAGCTGAGAAGCCTTCAAACCAAGATGAAAGAAGAAAGTAAAAATTAAAAAAAAAGCAAGATTCTGGCAACCGGATTGATTGATAACTTGCAAATAGAGGGAGAAAACATGAAGGCATTGACAGACTTTGTATTTCTAGGTACAGAGATTACTGCAGACACAGACTGCAGCCAGGAAATCAAAAGACATTTATTTCTTGGGAGGAGAGCAATGACCAATCTCAATAAAATAGTAAAGAGTAGAGACATCACACTGGCAACGAAGATCTGCATAGTTAAAGCAATAGTATTCCCCATAGTAACTTGTGGATGTGAGAGCTGGACCATAAGGAAGACTGAGTGAAGGAAGATATATGCTTTTGAACTGTGGTGTTGGAGGAAAGTTCTGAGAGTGCCTTGGACTGCGAGAAGATCCAACCAGTCCATCCTCCAGGAAATAAAGCCCGACTGCTCCCTGGAGGGAAGGATATTAGAGGCAAAGATGAAGTACTTTGGCCACATAGTGAGAAGACAGGGGAAAATGGAAGGAAAAGGGAAGAGGGGCCGACCAAGGGCAAGATGGATGGATGGGATCCTTGAAGTGACTGGCTTGATTCTGAAGGAGCTGGGGGTGGTGATGGCTGACAGGGAGCTCTGGCGTGAGGTCATGAAGAGTTGGAAGTGACTGAACTAATAAACAACAACAATCTTTTCAACCAACTCAGTATTATGACTAACGACTTTTAGCTCATTTGATATATTGTTATTTTTTAATGGTTTAACCTATTGTTGTATTGTCATTTATAAGCATCTCTGAGATGTTTTTGATATAGGGTTGAGTTGAAATAACTTAATTAATAAATATGTTATCCATCACTCTTCCCTCACAATCTCAAGGGCAATTGATGTAGAAGGTCCTTTCTAGCACTTAGTTCTTCTCCCTGATGTGTTCCTGTAATTGAATGGATGAAAGATAGTATATGCTTATTTTTATAAGTAAGGTAAGCATTGGATGTGGTGGTTATGTTGAAATATAGTTCAGAATTTCTTAAGTCTGCACTAAAATAGCTCATATGAGTCTACTCACACAGTAGGTTAGTGGGATTAACCTTAACCCAAAAACTTGTCACAGCGACATCAAACCCAATGAAACAATTGAATCAGCTCTTATATAAATCCCATTGATACAGTGGATCTGCTGTAGCTAGGCTAGCAATTGAATTTAGGCCTTGCTGATAAATTGTTAAGGGGGCAATTTTAACCTAAGATGGAAAAAAGTATGCAATGAAGTGGAGAGTTAGGGGTGGGTGATCGGTGTTTTCAAGTGACTTTGATTCCGATACATCAGCTACTGTATGAAGAAATGGGAAAATTAAAACATTAGGTTCTTGTGGGTTTTTTCAGGCTATAGGGCCATGTTCTAGAGGCATTTCTCCTGACGTTTCACCTGCATTTATGGCAAGCATCCTCAGAGGTAGTGAGGTCTGTTGGAACTAGGAAAATGGGTTTATATATCTGTGGAATGACCAGGGTGAGACAAAGGACTCTTGTCTGCTGGAGCTAGGTGTGAATGTTTCAACTGACCACCTTGATTAGTATATAATGGTCTGACAGTACCTAGAGCAAACTTTTGTTGAGAGGTAATTAGATGTTCCTAGTTCCAACAGACCTCACCACCTCCAAGGATGCTCGCAACAGATGCAGGCGAAACGTCAGGAGAAATGCCTCTAGAACATGGCCCTATAGCCCAAAAAAACCCACAAGAACCTAGTGATTCCGGCCATGAAAGCCTTCGACAATACATTAAATTAAAACATTTTTTACATGTGTGCTACTCAAAGTAGTGGTCCTTGGAACCATGCCAGTCCCTGAAATATTGGCTGATGGTGTCTGGCAAGTTTCCAGGAAGGAAAAAAGAATTGCAGACAATGAGCACCAATATGATGCCAATCCCTGGGAAACTAGGAGTGCTGAAGGGGGTGGTGGGAGGGGGGTGGGGTGGATCTAGCCTCGCATTGGTTAGTCTAAGAACCACTTTTGTTCAACAGTGGGTGGTAGCATTGCTTTAATTATTATATTTGTAAATTGCATTCTATGTTTCTTTCAATTAAACTATTACATGTGATACTGAGAATTTTTTTTGCGAAATGCAAATGTATCTAAATGCAATCAATTATCTGGTTTCAAAAGCAGATGATTACTCAAGTCCTCATTCTTTCATTAGCTGAGAACCCTTGTCTATTAACACAAGGCTGAGCTCTGTACAGGTGCCTTAAGCCAGTCTGGAGCTAAATAACAAGTCGTATCATTCCTCCTTGTGGCCAATGCAGGCAGGCAGCACTTGGAGAGGTGGGGGAGCATATTTCCATTTTAACAATGCCTTACCCCTTCTCTCAGAAATCTCTTTCACTTTTCCAAGTTAAATATGATGCATGTGGGAAATAGACTGAAGTACATTAATTGCCTTATTCATCACATCATTAAAATGATAGGCCTCGCCACCAAACAGCCGTCGACGTCTTCACAGCATTCCTGGGTACACGTCATTAATAAAAAGCGCTCCTCTTAGTAGGGTGCGAGATGTACTTTCTAAATAACTGCACAGCGATTTGGGGCTCACTTATGCAACATATTGCTACAAACCATTGCAATACCCCTGGCGCTTGCTTAAACTCATCGGGCTAGTGATGGAATTAATGAGGCTGCTGTTGTGGCAGTATGCTGAGCACGCTCGGCTCCTTTACGGTTCTTTGTCTGCAGGAAGGCAGCTCTTGTCTTTCAGAGCTGGCTGCTGCTCTGTCTCCAGGGCTGATCTTCGGATCAGATAATGAACCGCGTACCAGGTCTGCGGTGGAGGGGATCGCTGGGGGTGGGGAAGGGGAGAAGACTTATTATTCCTTCACTCTCAAACAAAACAAAATCATTGAACTGTCAGGGTCATTAAGGACCTGGGGTTGTCATGGAAACGACCTTTGGGGGTTTATGGCTGTAAATGCATGAGTGACTGTATTGTGTGTGAGCATGTAAGGGGGTCAGAGTTTTGTTGGTGGTTTCTTGAAAAAAATGAGAGCGAATAAGATCAGATGGCGGTTATTAAATAAATGGACTTTACTAGAGAAGTAGCTGTTTTTTCAGAGATTGCCTCTAGGACCCCAAGAAATTGTATTAGACAACTTGGCCAATGTGGAGATCCCTATTATAAGCTCGGTATGAACAGCTCTCTTTTGTGTCCAGACATCTATTTGCTAGTTTTGTTCTGAATGAAACAGTGAGTAATTTTAGCAATTGTCTTCCCATTCAGAGAAAGTCTTTGAAAAATGTCTCAAAAACTATCCTACAGTGCAGATCTTAACATCACATAGAATAATAATAATAATAATAATAATAATAATAATAATAGTGCGGTTTTCTGGCATTGTATATTTCTGCCACTTCTGTGATGGTTCATTTGTATTTTGATTCTGTAGCCCACTTGTCGATGGATGTCCAGAATCAGCAGCATCCACCGCGGTCCTTTTTATCCTGAGCATCAATTTATTTATTTATTTATCTGGAGTGCTTCTACCCCGCCCTTTTCAGCTCCCTAGGGGGACTCAGGGCGGCTTACAAAAGGCACAATTCGATGCCCAACAGTTCACTTAATACAATATACAAAATACAATATAACAACAACAGTTATAACTAGTTAAAACAATCAAATTAATACAATAGCAGCAATAAAATAATCTTGTGGTCAACGTTCGCCAATTCATAAATCCATAATCCATCCAGCATTGTCATTGTCCTTTCCTACTCTGGTCGTCATTGTCTTTTATCCATCTACCAGCTTACCCAAAGGCCTGGTCCCATATCCAGGTTTTTAACTTCCTTCTGAAAGAGAGGAGGGATGTTGATGACCTAATTTCCCCGGGGAGTGCATCCCACAGGTGAGGGGCCACCACCGAGAAGGCCCTGTCCTTCGTCCCCACCAGTCTCACTTGTGATAAAGGTGGGACCGAGAGCAGGGCCTCCCCAGATCTTAAACTCCGAGGTGGGACGTAGAAGGAGCTACGTTTGGAAAGGTACGCTGGGCTGGAGCCGTATAGGGTTTTGTAGGTCAAAACCAGCACTTTGAATTGTGCTCGGAACTGGATCGGCAGCCAGTGGAGCTAACATACAACCGAGCCAGTATACACTTCATTTTGGTTTGCTTCTCCATAGTGCTAATGGGTTAGGTGCTCTTGGCTCCACTCCTCAGCTGAGACCTCTCTGGCTTGGTTGGACCTGCTGGTAGTTACACTACCGCCAGCACAACTCTCAGCATCCTTGGAGCAGTTAAGCCCCCCACCACGACAATGTGGCACCCGCACTGGGTGCCGTGCCAAAAGATCTCAGCCGGCAATAAACATCAACAAAATCACGATCTGTCAACTGCAAAAGGCCACCTTACTTGGATCTGCGCGCATCATTCGAAAATACATCATGCAGTCCTAGACGCTTGGGAAGTGTTCGACTTGTGATTTTGTGATACAAAATCCAGCATATAGATCTCGTTTGCTGTGACATACTGTGCTTTTGTGTCAATAATAATAATAATAATAATAATAATAACGTTATTTATATACTGCTCTATCTTCCCCCGGGGGGGGGGGGGGGGACTCAGGCTGGTTTTCAAGCAACAACAACATACAGAGTCACAACATGAACAAAAAATCACAGTAACAGTGCCATAAGCGTGGAATTACCCAACAACACATAAATATTAAAAGGAAAAGGAAAAATTCTGCCTGCTTTTCATGTCTATTTGTTAGGAGATGGAAATGGAATGGTCAGAATCATTAAAAGGTTGGGTCAAGACTGATACAAATTGAAATAAGATGGGACCAGCATTTGGGTATAGTACTGTTGTAGGTAAATGACAAAAGTGGGGACGAGCTATTTCCAGTGGCCTGTTAGGAGAATAACCAGGTCATTGTCTGGGCTGAGCTAGCACTGGTCACTCTTGAAGATTTGTTGAACATACTAAGTCTTCAAACTCTTACAAAAAGAGGGGAGGGATAGAGCCTGTTTTATTTCCCTTGGAAGGGCATTCCAGAGGCGGGGGGCTACCACCAAGAAGGGCCTCTCTCTCATCCCCACCATGCTTGTGACAGAGGTAGGAGCAAGAGGAGGGCCTCCCTGGAGGCTCTTAGAGTTTGCGCCAGTTCATAGAGGAAGATGCGATCACGAAGATAGGTGGGGCCCGAACTGTTTAGGGCTTTAGAGGTCATTACCTGCACCTTGAATTTGGCTCAGCAACTTATCAGCAGCCAATGGAGCTGTTTTAATAGGGGTGTTGCATGCAGTCATGCCGGCCACATGACCTTGGAGGTGTCTACGGACAACACTGGCTCTTCGGCTTAGAAATGGAGATGAGCACCACACCCCAGAGTCAGACATGACTGGACTATCTTTACCTTTACCTTTTATGCTCCCTATATTTTCCTCCACTAAGGAGCAAACACATGCAAATTTCACACTGGAAAAGTCCCAAATGAGGAAGGTTTTTGTCAGTCCCAAATTCTCTTCATTGTGTTTTCTCAATATTTATTTATTTATTTCACATATTTATACCCTGTCCTTCTCCACCCCTTGGGGAGGTGGGGGTCAGGGCGGCTCACAAGTGACAACCATTAGATGTCAAGCAAACAGTAGCAATAAAATCACAATTAAAACATTAATTAAAAACAACAAATTATAAACATCAATTTAAAAGTTAATTTAAAAGTTAAATCCAAATCCAAATATTGAGTGACATTGAGGAAGTGAGGTAACCTCACTACCTCTGAGGATGCTTGCCATAGATGCAGGCAAACCGTCAGGAGAGAATGCCTCTTGAACATGGCCATACAGCCTGAAAAAACCTACAACAACCCAGTGATTCTGGCCATGAAAGCCTTCGACAATAAATCATTCAATTATTTATCCATTACAGCACCTGATTCTGGCTGCGACACAGGCAGTAATATGTATATTGTTATCTTGAGGCCATGTGGCAGGCATGTAGCCAGGGGGGGGGCTCGGGGGGCTTCAGCCCCCCCCCGAAATTCTCATGGTGGTTCGCGAAAAGGCCTTACTGGTGCATTATTTAAACTGTTATATTTATTAATATCATGATTTGATCACCATTCTCAATATATCCCATATGCATGGGGGTATTGGGGTAACAATACAAAAGGTTTGCTAGGCTAGACCCTCTTTCACTCAGACTCAGCCCCCCCCCCCGAAACTCAGCCCCCCCTGAAACCCCCCCTGAAAATTTTTTAGCCCCCCCCCCCCCCGAAACGAAATCCTGGCTACGGGCCTGCCATGTGGTGAACTCCTTGTGGCCAAGGATACATGTGGAGGTCCTTGCAGATGGCACCAGTATATTAACTAAAGGATGTATGTGCCCTGTGCCTTGTGTGCCCTGTGCCTTTTGCTCCTGGCAAGTAAAGAGCGGGGTGAGCCAATCCTATTTAAGGAAGGCTGTCTCCTCTCTTGGCCTCTTCTAAACTTCAGCAACACACACTCTTGCTCTTTTTGTACAGTATGAACATAGCTGGGGTCATTAGAGCCAAGTAGGATCCCCCCCCTCCCTATAGGTTTCTGTTGGCCTACTCATTACTGTTTCTGAGACATCCAGGAATTGGCTAAGGGTTCATAAAAATAGGCCTCATGGCAGGTTACAGGGAGAAAATTAGTTGGTATACACCTTAGCATGCACACACGCACATATGGGTAGAACTGTAGGGACCCACTACTGTGTCCCTTTAAAGGGCAACACCAGTACCCTAGGGTCTATATCCAGTAAGACACTATGAGGCAAGGAGATCAAATACAACATATTTATTTGGACAAATCTCTCTGTTGGGTTGGGAAGGAAAAGTGCCACACTCTTAAGACGCAGCTCAGGAGTTTTATAGTCAAAGGTTTTAAGCATGGGCACAGAAAGTATTTCATTGACACTTTTCTTCTCCTTTGTTCTTTTCTGGTGCCCCCCTTTATCAGGATTTTACAACAGCAATTCAACAACAATTTCCCCCTCTTCCTCCTTGTATGTCATCAATCCCACCCTTTGAACTCTCTCCTCTTTTCATCTAACTCTTCCTTTGTTGTTTAGACTATCTCCCTCTCAGGCCCTCTCAGCCTCACTCCCCCCACCTAAACCTTCAAAAATACACCACACAGTCCGAAACACTTGGGAAGTATTTGACTTGTGATTTTGTGATAGGAAATCATATATATATAGATATAATTTGCTGTGTCATACTGTGTTTTGACACAGTATGCTGTGTCATACTGTGTAGTAAAATAATAATAATAATAATAATAATAATAATAATAATAATAATAATACTGTGTCAGTAAAATAATAATAATAATAATTATTATTATTATTATTATTATTATTTCATTTCTTACCTGCCTCTCCCAATGGCTCCAAAAGCTGAGTAGGACCTCTTTACCACTGTTTCTTTTTACGATTTTTTTTCTCTCTCTCTCTCTCCCTCCCACACCCTCTCTCACACACATTTATGAATATTGGATTTAACTCAGTCACCCTCAAATGATGCCATTGAAAATTATCTCCTCATATTCTCATATGCTTCTTGTCTGTATTTTTTCATACATTTTACATACCCCCACATGCATATTCTACAGTCCATTCAGATACAGAGACCATTCATATAAGTATTTACATGCTCCCGGGCCCAGCCCCTCCCGAGCCCAGCTCCCAAGCATAGCACATTCAAAATAAACTATTTCTCACAGTACTGTAACAGGGAGAAGGGGGGGTGGGATCTGGGAAAGATGTCTGGTAGGCTAGATACAGACCACTGACTATAGATTCCCTGTTCTTGATTTAAGGAGAGTCAATTTTTAGTATAATTGTGGACAGAAGGACAACATATATCTTAGCACATTGGCATTCTTTTTTTCTCAGGACATTGAAGAATGTAATTGATTGTCCTTTCAAGGACATCAAGGTATTTTGGGGGCTAGTAGAACAAATCATCCTTAGGTAATTATCATCTTCAGATCTGTGGTCTCCTATCTATTGTCATGGGTTTCTCATAACTATATAGTTCTACATCCTCTGGGGGACTCAACCTACCTTGTAGGTCAGACCTTGGACATGAGCTATATTTATTTATTTGTTTACCAGTGATGAGGTTCCACCAAGTGGATGCCCAGGCTGCTTGTTTTTCTAGAGCTTGGAAATATTATTTCTGGACTGAAAATACCCAAATACCCAGGACAGGAGAACCATACCAGGTGGGGTAGACAAAAAAAACGCATTATGTATGTAGAAAATCATAAATGCTCTGCTTCAGAAAAAATCTTCTTACTTTATAAAATTGCATTCAAGCCATTGCTCTTCAAAGGCAGTGGAATTCAAGTATTAGATGTGGAATTATTCCTCTTTCATTATTGAGCCAATACTATCAAAACCTTAAAAACTAGGTATGTTTCAATTAATACTTCCCCTAATCCCTTCTTTTTCTCCAGATTATATGGATTAACGAATGTAAACTATCTTTACTGTCATGCCTTTTGCTCCTGGGATCAACCTACTAGTCATTTTTCTCTGCACCTTTTCAAGTGTTATAATATCTACCTTTCCGCAGATGGATGGAATGGTTCACTGGTAATTGGAACAAGGCTGCTGGCCTGTTTCCATGCCTCTGTATAATGAGGACATTTAACACAGTTAAGCAAATGTTTCTGTTTTTTGTTCCATGCAGCTCTTCAGTGATGTGTGGTGTAGCTGAAATTAACCTCTCTGACACAAAGGCCAATGACATCACACTTTAGAATAGATACAGAACTGGGGAATTAAATTTGCAAAGCAACACAGTGAAGCTGCAGCGCTCTCCCTTAAAAAGTATTCAAGTGCGGCAGTGTGAAAAGCTTGCAGATTTTATTGCCTTGTATTTCTCTGAATACTACCACAAGGTTTTTCCTCTTCTTGTTCACATAGGGTATGGCTTTAAATTTCCTTATGTGACACAATTTTTTTTCATATACTTCCTTAGTTTACACACATCAATTTATACAACAGGGTGCATCTACACTGTATAATTAATTCTATTAGACAACATGTTAACTGTCACAACTCAATGTAATCCTAGAATGTGTAGTTTGGGAGGCAATGGCACATTTTGGCAGATAAAACTTAAAGGTCTTGCAAAAATACAACTTCCAAGGTTTCATTACATTGAGCCATGGCTGTGAAAGTTGAGCAGTAGTTGCACCTTTTTTCACTATTGTAAATTTCCCTCCATTGACTTGTGTAATACAAATATGTGACGTGCCAAGGAATCTCTTCTGTCATGTGGCAGGATAGATCTTATTTTTCTATACCACCAGTGTTACCAATTGTGTAAAAGATGAGGTTTTGTTTATTTGAGAGAGGTTTATATGAGACAGAGAGAATTTTAAGACACCTGTTGGTGTCACTTTAATATGTGTAATCCAGTACAAACAAAATTATCGTTGACTCCAGAAGATCTTCAGCTTCCTCTTTCATAGAGAATCTTCTCTTAAATAAGTACCATATATTCCGGCATATAAGCCAACTGGGCGTATAAGACGACCCCCAACTTTTCCAGTTCAAATATAGAGTTTGGGATATATTCGCCGTATAAGATTACCCCTCTTCCAACGCATACAAAATAAAAATTTTAAAAGCATCAGATCTGATTTCAATATGGTAATCTTCCTATTACTGTACTTCTTTCTCTGCCACTCAGATCTCGCACCTGTGAACCTGCACCACTTCACTGCAGTCTTCAGGAGCGGGATCTGAGAGTCAGAGGAGGAGGTATGGTAATAGGATACAAAGTTGGGCCAGACAGGTAAAAGAGGTGTGTTTGTCTGGTCCCAGAGCCACTCTATCTCTTTTTTCCATACCCTGGGTGCCCCGGAAGCCTGCAGCTTGCTCTGCTCTTCACTTACACCTTCCCGGTGAGGCGCCCCTTCACCTCACAATCGAGACTGTATTAAGTCCATACATCCTGATGGATGGATTTTCTTCTACCGTACTTGTACAGTGTCACCCAATCCAATTGGAAGTTTCAGCACCCGCTCTATAAGACGTCTCCTGTGTATAAGATTACTCCCATGTATAAGACTACTCCCATGTAAAAGACTACTCCCATGTATAAGACTATACCCGCATATATAAGACGACCCCTGACTTTTGAGAAGATTTTCTTGGGTTAAAATGTAGTCTCATACACCAGAATATATGGTAGTCATAAAACTCAGTATTTCAACTGAACAGAAACAACATTTATTTGGAGATTTCTCAGGTTCACATATGCTTGCGGGTAACATATTATCTTCTTATTGTCACTATACTTAACTCTTGATTCTTCTTAAAACATGTAACTGTTACTATTAAACCTTTAACATCAGGTTATCTTCTGTCACTTTATTTATTTATTTATTTATTTGCAGCATTTCCACCCCGTCCTTCTCAACCCCCGAAGAGGGACTCAGGGCGGCTTACATTTGGTACAATTTGATGCCATTAAATATAACAAAGCAATATAACAACAATTAAAACAATAAATCGAACATTAATTAAAACAATAAAAACAGTATTAACCACCATATCACCATTCCAGTCAAATTCCATATCCAAAGCGCCATTTATGCCTGCTGTCAAATAGCCTGGTCCCAGAACCATGACTTCAAATTCTCCTAAAAGACAGGAGGGATGAAGCCGATCTTACTTCATTGGAAAGCGAGTTCCACTTTAATGCTTATCATATCTTTTCTCTGAAACTTATTTTTTCTTCCTCAGTCCTTCTATTTTTGCTTCAGATTTGACACCGAAGTTACAATAAAACAACTGGGAATCTCTTTCCTCTAGCACTCCGGCTAGATTTTACTTCAGACTTAGATATTTC
The DNA here is from genome assembly GCF_037176765.1 of Anolis sagrei. Classification (NCBI taxonomy): domain Eukaryota; kingdom Metazoa; phylum Chordata; class Lepidosauria; order Squamata; family Anolidae; genus Anolis; species Anolis sagrei. The sequence goes on from NC_090023.1 coordinate 152,062,193, forward strand.
TACTTTTAATTATTCAACATTGGAGATTAAACACCTGGCTCACTACCTGGAGCCACTTTTTCCTTCTGACTACCTGTCAGAGGCTTAAACTACTTGGTCTAGCTCCACATAACTAGAACCAACCATCCTTTGGGCTCATCCAGCCACCAACTGACAACTTTTCAAACTGTGTTCTTTCTTTCAGTGGCAGTTGGCTTGGAAATATTGTGAATACTTGGAATACTTGTGAATACTTAAGGCAAGGTATGCAATTTTTTACAACAACACTTGGGACATGTGAGTCTCAGTGAATAGTCCAACATTTTCCCCCATCATTCCATCCAGTGTGCCTGAAGTGTACATTTAAAAAGCAGCAACACTGTAGGAAATGTTAGACCTGAATTAATAAATTAACAGAGTATTTTCTTTGTAGGCTTTATCTCTTTGAACAAGACATTTTGTAACAAAGGAGGACTGACATGGGAAGACATTTTTGCATGCAAAACCCCAGTAAATGTGAAGTGCTGAATGTATACCATTTTAAACCAAGTTGTGTGCTCCATTTCCAGAGACATTAAGGCAGTGGTCTGTTCTGTAAACATGGATTTGCAGTTTAATTATGAACATTTATTCTCTTGGATTACATGTTAATTGGCGGATTATGGGAGTTATTATTCAAAAAGGTAACTTCTCCAAACTTTGGTAAACAGAAGACTACTTTTGAGATGCCATGTAAGACTCCAGAACTCTGAAACGATGTGTTCTTATTTTTCAAATACCACAACTACTACTAAACCCAATTGAAATAGTATTTCATATGTATAATCAAGAAGACTGGAGCAGATTCAGTGCAACATTTAAGCATCTTGTAGAAAAAGGAGAAATTACTCAAGCTGCTCTTGCATGCTAAAAAAGGAAAACCTACATCTGTTATTTCAGGAAATCCACCTCAGGAGAGAAAAGGAGATAAACAAAAGAAGTTGACCTAAACTTCACTAGAAGAGACCCTAAAAGCTGGCTCTCATTTATCAATGTTGGCAAGCATCTATTATGAGGCTGGAGCTTCATTTATGCTCCCTTCCCAGAAAAAGAGAAACAGAAGAATAATTTCTTATAAGAAAGGGGGGAAGCGACCTCCAAAGACTTGAAGAAAGCAAAAAGGTTTGAGTACAAAGATCAAAACAAGAACCAGGGAGGAAAACAAGAAAGGGCAGGTATGCTTTCTGGAGTTCCTTCGCTCGCTCATTACTGTAGAAGTCTTTGCCTCTTTGCTTCTACAGTAGCTGAAATGGCTCATTCCTATGTGAATATCTGATAAAAACTACCCAGCAATGCCATAATATAGGACACTAGGTTTTTGTCATCTTTAATTTCTACCAGTTGTCAATGGAGAAGTGAATAATAATATTATTATTATAATAACTTTATTTTTATACCCCGCCATCATCTCCCCATGGGGACTTGGGGCGGCTTACAAAGGGACAAACCCAAAGATCACAGTTAAAAACAAACACATTAAAATCCATCAATTAAAAACATAACACAATCACAAAGCAACATCATAAAAACAATATCATGACTTAAACAAACATTGAAGCTGGGTTTGGGCTCAAGTCAGTGCAATGATTCCTATTTATTGCTGAAGGAAAGTGCAAAAATTCAAATGGTCAGAGCTAGAGGGAATAGCCTTAGCCATAAAATGTCGAGGCTACCAGAAGGAGTGGTGAACTAAAGTGCAGGAGCTTAGATAGGGTCGAGCCAGTTCTCTGGTGAACTGCCTAAGTCAGGGGTCCTCAAACTAAGGCCCAAGGGCTGAATACGGCCCTCCAAGGTCATTTACCCGGCCCTCGCTCAGGGTCATCCTAAGTCTGAAACAACTTGAAAGCACACAACAACAACAATCCTATCTCATCAGCCAAAAGCAGGCCCACATTTCCCATTGAAATACTAATAAGTTTATATTTGTTAACATTGTTCTTCATTTTAATTATTGTATTGTTTTAAGTGTTTTTGCACTACAAATAAGATATGTGCAGTGTGCATAAGAATTCATACTTTTTTTTTCCAAATTATAATCTGGCCCTCCAACGGTTTGAGGGACTGTGATCTGGCCCTTTGTTTAAAAAGTCTGTGGACCCCTGGCCTAAGTGAAGCTTGGGTTTTCTTTACTATTTGAGTGCTCTTGGCATTTCAGCACGGTATCCAATTGCCCCCTGTTTTGTTACGAAGCTCCTCCAGATCCAGACAGTGATGTCACTCCAGACAGTGACAGAAGATCCATTCTGAGGAATCCACACCAAACTTTAAAGAAACAACCCAAGATGTTTGAACCCAAATATGTTTTCAGAACTTTTGATATCTCCTTTACAGTTTGAAATAAAATCTGGAGTAGATTTACTACCTTATGAGTACAGAGGTCACCAGCCACCACTAGTTCTAGAAAAACTGCCCTGCATTTGGATCTAGCTTCCAGAAAGCCACTAGACTGTACTTGCACTTTGGTGAACAAGTGCCAGATGACCTTTGTGGAGAGTCATTAAACACCCAATAAGAACAAAAGGCTATGATATGATATGATATGATATGATATGATATGATATGATATGATATGATATGATATTTCATCCGGAGTTAACCCAATTCCAATTCAGTTTACACAGGGTTAATCCAGGCTAATTAAAATATCAGAAACTCCTAGATTTTTCCTGTTGTTCCCCCCTGATTTTTTTTCTGGTGATCCACACACATTTTGTATTTCCCAGAATATTTTCTGCCAGCTCCCAGTATGCTCAGACCTTTTAAACCAGCTTCACAGGTTGCTTTATTTTAAAACAGTATAAAATCAGAAAGACCAGAAATGAAATCTGAATTTTTTTCTAGCATTTTATTCCCAGCCCCAGCTCTACAGTTTGCATTGCTCTAGCCCTTGTCCTACCCTATTAGTCTGAAATCTGCACATGCTGACTTTTCTCGGCTATTGTTTGTTGTTGCTTGGTTTATGTGTTAACCTGTGTTACATTTTATTGATGTAATTGTTTTATAATAGTTGACTGATGTATGTTTTTAATTGTGGTGCTTTGTAACCTTTGCTTATATTGGGTTTGGTCCCCATGTGAACCGTCCCGAGTCCCTTCGGGGAGATGGAGGTGAGACATAAGAATAAAGTTATTATATTATTATTATTGTACATGATTTTACATGAACAGAGAGACAAAAGATATACGCGCTGAGTGCACAGGTCTATAAACCAGTTAGGATAGGCTCATGTTGGTCAGGGATACAATTAATTCCTGAGCTGTTCCTGACAAACTAGCCTCCAGTGGTATGTGATAATCTGAGTGATTCTAACAACACATGTGAGACCAGTTCTGTGAGGGAGTCTGTTAGGCAGTACACTTAAATACTGGTAACTCTTGGTTTTCAGACTCAGGTAAACACACTCAATGTGATTCAGCCCTCTGGTAGGTAATCTGGTCAAGTTAAGATGGTTTTAATAGACCACAGCTACGCCCCCCTTCCCTCACCTGCTCACTACACTTTACCTGGCTGGGTGGATCTGAGGACAGATTGGCCCACTATTATTGCTTAGCTAAATCTCAGTGAAGTGTGCCAAGTCAGCCCTCTCATCTATGAGAAGATTGTAGATTATATTTTTTTTTTATTTTTCTCTGACTTACCATTACTAAAGAGCAATGTGAGGTTTTGTGGGTGTCCTAACTCACTATCCAAGTTCCCCAGAGTCACAGTGTGCCTGACAGGTGAGATAGGTATTAAACACCTTTATTTCCTTCTTCTATACTAACACGAGACCCTGCCATCATCATATCTTCCATTTCCTTGTATAGCTACACTGGTTTCCATTTACACTGTATTTTAAAAAGAAAAAAAAGACAAAGAAAAAAAGAAAGGAAGAAAGATCACAAAAACGACAACACTTAATAGGCCAATTCATTGGGTAGTTGAGCAGAACACTGCTCCTATTATGGTGCTGCCTTTTATCCAACTAGATGTTGTAGGTAGCCTATCTGGCTGGATGACTCCCTCCCACTCAGTGACCAGCAGAATGTCAGTTGGTGGTAGTGGGAGGGGCTCTCAACTGCTGCTGAAGGGGACGCGATGCTGTTGTGTCTTGCTAAATGGCTCCCTCCCATCCAATTTTTTCAGAGTAAAAATAAAACTGAAATAATAATCCTTTAATGTCTAAAAGGACTTATAAATTGGTCCCATTTGATTTTCTAAATGAGGGTTCTCTCTACCCAGGATTCAGTGTACTCATATAATTACCCTTTTGGCAACATTGATGTCGACATTGAAGTGCTCTGTGCTTCCACTTGAGGAAATCAGGTGAATGTCCATCATCAATATCAACATTATGAAACTATACTGTGACTGCAGAAGCTCATTTCACATTCTCAGAAAGTGCAATGTGATGATCGCCATCACTAAGAGGCCTAAAGTGGTCAAAAACTCCAGCACAGCCAATGCTGCCACAAGTTGACTGTTAATATGTATTCTTCTTCATTTTGTCTAAAATGATTGGCAGAAATCCTGTGGCATGACATTGGCAGAAAGCTAACTTTTCCATGCTGATGAAAGATGCCATGGTTCTCAGTGCTAATGAAGGGTCTGCTGAATGTCCAACTGCTGAAGTTATTTTATCACATCTATTCATTTTGTTGCAGTTGGTAAACAATAGAGGGGGAGTCCATATTTTTTATCTGGCATCTATCCTTCTTCATTGAGAATGAGTCTGATGTGGATTACAAAGGTAGCAAATATACGTCTTTCTCCAAAGGGGTTCCATAATACCCAGGCCCCTTCCACACAGATGAATAAAATCCCACATCACATGCAGCTCCTGGAATGATTCCATCAGTGCAGCCTCCAAAAAATCCTGCAAATATTTTGGGAAGACAGGTGGACAAATGTCAGTGTGCTGGAAGAAGCAAAGTCCACCAGCATTGAAGTGATGGTCCTCCACCATCAACTCCACTGAACCGGCCACATTGTCTGAATGCCCGACCACCATCTCCCAAAGCAGTTGCTCTACTCTGAACTCAAGAATGGATATATACTTGCTATTTCAGCAAAGTCATTGTTCTTGGACTACAACTCTTCCAAGTTTTTCCAAACAGTATCCAAAAAGAAACTTTCTCAAACTTCGAATAAAATAACACTCACTGTAAACTAAGCTAGTTTCTTAAGCTACCTGATAGAGTGGTCCAGTAACTTTTCTTCCAGTGTACCAGATACTGCTACTATATTGGTGTCTTTTGGATGAGGTTGAAAGCTCTTTAGGGACAAGTAACAGATGGTTTGGGAACTGGCATCCATCCTTGGTTTCTCACTGTCAGGCACCAACACTCCTTAATCAATATAGTCCTGCCCTTAGTCTATACCAGTTTTGTTTGGTTCCTATATTTAAGTAAAGTGACCTTATTTGTATATCCCAGACTAATACGATAATCAAAATGTCATTATTCTACAGATTCTAAATTTTGTAGCACAGACTTTAAAACTTCATAAATTGATATGAATATTATAGAAAACAATTCAAAAATGCATGTTTTGGGGAAAGATGCTCACAAATTATATTAGATTAAAACACTTGGTTAGGGGAAGCCATATGTGAAACTAAATACAAATTTTACTTTAAAATTTAAAAAATGGAAGTAGAATACATTTTAAAGAAATTGAAAACTTGTACAAATTGCACAAATTCAATTTATGAGGAAATAGATGTTGAAGTCAAAGGGATCAAATACAGATGCCCCTCCTTGTAACCCACTCTGTCACACCTCAGACAGTATGTGAAAAGCATGTTTCTGGGTTAGACAGCTACTACTCAAGGTCAATGTTTGCATGAATGTATGTATGATTGAGTGTCACAAAGAAACAAGGGAATAATTCACGGCAAACATCTTATTACCAAGTAAAATCATCCTAACCTTTGCAGTTTTCTAACAGATATTAAAGTTATGTCACTTTAGCCATCTGTTCATCCCAAAACAAGTTTATCCTTTAAATGTTGTTTGTGAGACTATTTACCAAACTATGAATATCTGAGTCCCATTTAAAGAAAAAGTTGGGAATAAAAACAATGGGATAGCTACTAGGGCTGGGCGGTTTCGTTCGTTAATTTCGTAATTCGTTATTAATTCGTATTTAAATTAGCTTACGATCCGATATTGAGCCATGCAGGAATAGTGTGAGGAGTAATTAAAAATTGAAACAATTTTTCCAATTTATTTCGTATTGTTTCGTAATTGTTTCGTAATTGGTTCAAAATTGTTTCGTAATTGTTTCGTAATTATTTCCGTATGTCTGGTGCAAGTTTTATAGTTGTTGTTTGTTTTATCAGTGATAAAAAATAAATTATCACACCAACAGTCAACAACATAGGGAGAGGGAAGCTTCAGAAGTTCCCCCTGTCCCATTTGGAGGTTTTTTTAGCATATTGCGCAATCGCGTCCGCCATTAACGAATCGATTCGAAATTAATGAAATTTCGTAAATAACGAAATTTTGAAATCTCAAAATTTCGGAAGTATTTAGAATTTGGAAATGCTAGTGCCCCCTGGAAACGAATCGAGTTTAGAAACAAATTTTTCTGTGGTTACCCAGCCCTAATAGCTACCAAAGTCATGGTTAAACTTAACAGAATATTAAGAAAGTGCCAAAGCTCTGTATTAAATGTAAACTATCTTTACTGTCATGCCTTTTGCGTTTTCTAATGATCCCAGATGTCCTGCAAGGAAAGTTCTAACCCCATTGCATTAAATGCAATAATCACATTGCAGTTACATGCTTTCCTTAATTTGTCATCATATGAGGGTTGAATGAAAAGTAATGCCTCCACCTTCGTTACTTGGGTTTAGATGGGAATATTTTAATAAATCAAACACAGATATAATTCTTAGGACGTGCTCTTTAATTACCACTATTCTTTTTTACACAGTATCACCAGACAATTGGATACATTTCTGCCAACAATGAACAAGTTTTCTGAAGTCGACATAGAAGAAGTCAACACTCTGTTTCTGCAACCAGCATCTCACAGTTCTCTCAACCTGTGTACCCACCGTGCTTCTTATAGCCAAGCTAAGCAATAATGTGACCCACACATTCTTGTGAAATGCTGATTATGCTTGAAATTTCTCTCTCAGTGATAGTACGATTGTCCTGAATCAATCTGTCAACTTTTTGCTTGTGAAACTTGGTGGTTGCTGTCACATGACATCCAACTCTTTCTTTGTCACACAATCAGATGTTCCCATCTCAACATCTTTAAACGTACTCGTCTAATGACACACAGTATTCATATCAACACAATCACCATAAACATCTTGCATTCTCTGATGAATCTCCTTTGGGGTGACACCTTCTGTTGTCAAGAGTTCAATGATTGCATGTTGCTTAAGTCACATTGAGCGACTGTCTGTGCAAGTTCCATACTTTGCACTTTAACAACACAACCATTCAATGCTAAGGTTTCCCACCAAAATAGAACTGTAGAGGAGAGTCAACTGAACAAGCCAGTACCTTCCGCATATCAGTATTGTCATCTGTTAAGGAGTTACGAAGGTGGAGGCATTACTTTTCATTCAACCCTCGTATTCAGTTTTCATTTAACTGTCCTAAAAGATGTCATTTGAAATGAGTTGTTATTTCCTGCACCATCAGTGAAATAATAATGGAATGGGGGATAATGCTTACTCAGTTTCATCCCAACTGAAGTGACCCCATGAGTGGCAAGCTCTTCACTTGTAGGAAAGAGATCTTGTGCAAGCTGTTTCCCATGACAAGAGCCTCAGTAATATAGTCTGGTTGTAATATAGTCTGTATCCGCAATGGGATTAGGTTAGAACCTGGATTTGAGTCTCTCGGGAACTTAATAATAGTCAAATCCATTGAGACAGCCTGAGCTCATTTGACTTCATAATGTTTCATCTCTTTATATCCAACAGAAACTTTACATTGTTTTCCTAAGAAATGAGGAATCAGTTTAAAAGATATCATAAGGTGAAAATAAAGCATCTGAGATCCACGAACCAAGGAATTTTTAGTTAGCTAATCATCTGCCTTTTAGCTGATAAATTAATGATTGCATTGAAATGAATTTGCATAATAACAATATGCACCCTGTTGAGATATTTGAGGACGTGTGAGAAGTTATAATTTAGCAAACTAAAGCTTCCATTCATTGTTGAAAGGAAAGGCAATCTTTAATATTCTCTTTTAAATTTACCAGCACAGTAATACAGTAGAACTAAAGCAACTTCAACACATAAATACAAACACAGAGACTTTAAACTTGCCAGTCAATTATAATGTGTCATAACCGACTCAAAGTGGGCCCCATCAATTAATCAGGTAAAACTAAGCTGATTAATATTGCGATTAAATTGACTGAGATTGACATGTTAAACAAATTCACTAGGGAGTGATGGGACTGTTCTTGTATTGTCTATTAAAGTTTAAGTCTTATTGAATTCACTGGGATTTACTTATTTAGTCCCAGCTAAGTGTAAATAAGTATGATTGATGTGCTGTTTTAGTTGGCTGTACTGACAACCTGTTCAATGCCTTGATACCTTTTATTTATGTTATTAATTAATATCCATTCTTTCTCCCACCATTGGCTTAGTGTTACTACATTGGCTTGGGACATATACATATAAAATTGCCTTTCTGTGGCCATTCACATTACACAAATATATTGTTATATCCAACTTTAGTTCTATGGAATCCTGGGGGTTCAGTGAATGACTAGAACTCTCTGGCTGAACACTCCCAAACTGCCAATTCCATTATGTTATAAGATTGATCCATAGCATGGAAGTTACTGCGTTTCCCCGAAAATAACACACTGTCTTATATTTATTTTTCTGCATGAAGACCACACAATGGCTTATTTTCAGGGGATGTCTTATTTTTCATTAAATATAGTACAATAATCTACATTTATTCAAATATACTGTAGTTAAGTCATCTTCTTCTGGAACTGTTACTGGTTGGTGCCGGGGAGAGAGATCGACCTCACTGGGCCCTAGCTGGGTCTGGCAGGAGGAGGCTATGAAAGTCGGGAGTGCTGGCAGTATTGCACATATATGCCAAGTGCTCCAGTGGGCCCAGTTGGGCCTAAGGAAGACAAAGGCAAAAGGAGGAGGAAGTGGTGGCCTAGCACGAGTGCTCTCCAAGTGCTCCGGTTAGGCCTAAGGAAGCAGAGGAGGACGTGGTGGCCTCACTCGGGCATGGAAAAGGTGAGTGAGGCTGGAGAGAGAGGGTGGAGGATGCTCAGAAAGGAGAAAACCATGGCCCCAAGGCACCCCAGGAGGCCTCGCTGTGAACTGTTTATTTCAAAACTTTTCAAAAAAAGAATTTAGACTTTCCAAAGATCTAAGTAGGGGCCCTTGAAGAAAAAAGGAAGTAAGACACTCCAGGAGGAGGCTTCTTCGAGCTGTACACCTTGGCCAGGAATTCCAAATTCAAATTTAAAGAAGGGCTGCCCATCTTTTCTACCGCTCCGTGCCAGTACGCTGCATAGCCAAGCCCGTCACTATGACTTATTTTTGAAGTATGGCTTATATTGCCCAAATGCTTAGAAATCCTGCTATGGCTTATTTTATGGGTATGTCTTATTTTCAGGGGAAAACATTATATAGCATTATAACTGAGTAGTTTCAGCAGGTCTCTGTTTGAGGGGTAGGGGTGAATCTATACTAGCAGCTAAATTATTTACTCTGAACTGATAGGTAAAGGTAAAGGTAGTCCCCTGACATTAAGTCCAGTCTGGGGTGTGGTGCTCATATCCATTTCTAAGCCGAAGAGCCAGCGTTGTCCGTAGACACCTCCAAGGTCATTTGGCCGGCATGACTGCATGGAGCGCCGTTATCTTCCCACCGGAGCGGTACCTATTGATCTACTCACATTTTGCATGTTTTCGAACTGCTAGGTTGGCAGAAGATAGGGCTGACAGCGGAAGCTCATGCCGCTCCCCGGAATTGAACCTGTGACCTTTCGATCAACAAGCTCAGCAGCTCAGTGCTTTAACCCACTGCACCACTGGGGGCTCCTCTCTGAACTGATGCACCTGGCTAAACACATTAGCGCATTACATTGGTCTCCACATGATCCAGCCAGGCTGAGACCACATTGGTCCCATTGGACCCTTATGAGGCCTCCAAACCCCTTTGGGCAAGGAGGATTGAATGAAAAGCAGCTTCAATTGGACTATTTGCATCCCTTCTGCTCCTTTTGGGATTTAAAATGGTACAAGAATCTCTGAAGCAGAGGTTGAAGGGACATTGCCCTGGGAGAATTTACAGCCAGTTAAAATTCACCATGCTCCCCCAGAGTCCTAAACTTACCATAGAGAGCTATTTAAGTCATGTGAATACATAAAAAGCCTTACAGTGATTAAATATTGCAGACTCTTTACAAAGGTGAGATTAAACGTATTTCTCTCTGAGCTGCTAAGAAGCAGGCTGTCTGGAATTCCTTACTCCCAAAGACTATGCCCCTGTGGAGGAAATGAAATAGAAACAATAGAACACATTTTATTGCAGTGCTGCTATTACACAGTACTGTTGCATCCCAGATCAAGAAACGAGACCATAAGATTAAATCCACCACACTGGACTGTAGGAAAAGCAATCCTTGTTTATTGATGAAAAATTGGTTTCAAAAGAAAGGTAAATGCAAAGTCAAAAAGCCACAGAAGAAACACAGCAGTCAGTAGAATCTCTGAACTTGAGCAAAATTCCAAAAGCCACAATACAAGAACCAGGAACCTGTTAGCCTTTCACTAACCATGAACTTGAAAAATAGAAGCCTCTGGGATTACCGGCCATGGAACACAGGAATTCTGCCAAGGCACAGCCACAGTCCCAAATGTTGCTTGATCTAAAGAGGCACCCGGCAGGAGGCCTCTTAAACCAAAGAAGCTATTCTTTGAAACACCCCTTGACTTTGAAGCCTGGGCCTGTCTCTCCTGTAAATGATGGGGCCTTCGTAGAAACTGGGAAACATTTCTGTCTCTAACTATCTGTTCTCTTCGGTCCTCATTAAAAACCCCAGGTGGAGTGATATCACAGCTAGTGATATCACGGCTAGCTTCCAAAACATTTTCCTCCAGCTGTTGAGTTTCATTTTCATCTCCGCTGACCTCAGCATCAACAACAGATTCTACACTGTCAGGGTCAGGGAGAGCTTGCTCAGTTGGAAAAACTATCAGAGAATCCGGTTCACACAGATCAGGATCAGGCTGAACCCCAACAAGTACAATGTAGCCAACAATGTAGCCAACTTCAAATCCTGTCCCACATGACCAGCCTTCCACCACAGAGGTTTGTTAGATATCTTTTAGAGGACAAGTGCTACGGGGTGACTCTCTTAGTGGTAAAATTCCTCGCAGTGGCAACAATGCAGAGGAAGCAACTAACCTCTGAAACCATGTAGATGTATCTTGTACAATGAACTCCTCCTGAGAAGGGAGAATTTAAAATGACTGTTCATTTTACTGATGGGTCTATGGACCACAATAAATGTTGTTGAGGTTGATTTTGTTCCCTACATTTTTCTTGGAGCTGTTGTGCAGTGAAAATCATATCTACTGTTCCTCTGAAGGGGCAGAAGCCATTCTGGAAGGATGTCTTCTGAAATGGGTAGAAGATAGTTTGCACGAGGTGGTTAAGTTGGGGTTGTTTATTCGATTGTGTGGCTGGTATTTTTGCATTTGTCAGTAGTTAAAGAGTGATGTAGATGATTATCAACATCATCTGATTGTGCCATCAATGTGAACAGTATTTTCATCAATGCCCCAGGTTGGGGGGGGGGGGGGGGTTAGTCTAATCTATAATACAGGGGAAACATCAGTTGAAGGGGGGGGGGGGAATGAAGGACAACAAGGGAAGCAACATATGCTTGTTTTAATTGTACATGCTACATTTCATGATGAATGGAATTGTTTGACCACCACTGTTGGATGATGTTCTCAACTCAGTTCTACCGACACTCTGCCTAACAGGGTTGTAATATACCATATATTCACGATTCCTGAAATCTACTGTGTTTTATAGGCAAGTGATCTGAACCAAAAGCTGTTCAAAACTTCAAACAAACAAATGCAAAATACCCAAAGACTTACAAAGGAGACAAACATCAGGATTAAATGAATCATAAAAATATGAAAAGCCTAACTCAACATTTCCCATTGCATGCTGTCTTATTTTCAGGCTATATGTGAAAAATGTTTACAAAGAAGTGTTTTCTCCCCTTGTTTAAATTAAAGACATTTCCTTTGAGGCCTGGACAATGTAAGGATTGAACTTACACTGATTGAGGACTTTCCTGCCTTGTTAGAGTTACTTGAAACTAAGTCCAAAACAACCATAAAACAGGGAAGCATATGTTGAGTGAATGCATACTATGATATATTGAAATTACAGGAATTTGGGTTTTTTTCTACTGGGTGATGTTTCCTTTAATTTTCTAAAGTGTGTTAGGCAGCATGTTAATTTAACCAGATAGTCACATTATGCCAGCACATGTCTTATTGTTGAATTATAGTTTATCTTGCTAATTTGTGTCCCATATATACTTTGTGCTTGGCAGTTCAATCGGCTTATAGGGGAATGACAATACCTTTTTAAAAGAAAATATAGGGCTGGCATAGGGTAGCTGGAAGTAGGTACTAAATCAATAAGAGTATGTTCACAGCCATGAAAATCTGCAGTAATTAAGTCTTTGACTAAGCTTTTGAAGAAGCAAAAGTGCAATTGTTAAGAGAACAAGTCGCACTGATGGAAGTTTTGCTGTTATTTCTTTCAAAAGGAGGCTGATGTTTTTCCAGTTGGTAGGACTCTTGAGAATTCAAGAGCAATAGTTCAACTTTCTTGGTCTAGCATTCATTCCCATCTCAGTTCCAATGGTCCCTCAGTGTGAAGCTTTCCTAGAAGTTTTATTTCCCATAATGGTGATGTATTTTCCATGTTATTATTATTTAGTATTTCTCCTAAAATGCTTAACATAACCAAGGGCTGGATAGGGAGCAAGGAATCCAGATTTCAAAATCCAACTCTACAACCAACAACTCTGTGCACAATGCTTATTTAATGGATATGTCTGTATATTAAAATGGAATACAGTAGTGAAAGAAGCATACACAAAACATTTTGGTGTATCTGAAAGTGGTGGGTGAGATACATTTATTTATCTATTTATTTATTTGGTAATTTTGTATACCGGTCTTCTCACCTCCATTTGAGGGACTTGGGCCGGTTTCCAACATCAATATTACAGACCGTCATTAAAACATCATATTTCTAAATCACACTATAACATTGAAACATTGAAACAATTAAAATGGCAAAAATACAATCATATGATTACAGTGGTCAGTCTTCATCAGTCATTATTCATCGTCATCCATCCATATCACAGGATCATGGCTCATTCGTTGAATGCCAATCCCCAAATCCAGGTTTTCACCTGTTTTCTGAACGTTAAGATCGAAGGGGCAGTTCTGATCTCCAAAAGCATTTATGAAAAGGCAGGGGCACGTGATTAGCAGGAGAGCCACTTCAGCTTTTAAACAGAAAATAATACAGTGTGAATGAGAAGGTAGAGGACTTGTTTGAGAAAGAGTGCAAGCAAAGCTGGCACAAAGGTTTCTTTTGTACCATGATCTCCAAAATCCTACAAACAATATGACTGTGTTGTCATTTGCTAAGTTATGAGAACATGAAGGTGTTTGCTGATCAACTGTTAATATTCCAGAGTTCTAGTAACATTTCCTGCCTCTGCCCTGCACAATGGCTCATGGATCGGTATTATGGGGTCCTTGCAGAAATTTATCAGGGATGCTGAGGTAAGAAAACCAATAGCAATAGGTCCAATCGTTTTAATGCCAGATAATGGGTTATCATGATGTGGTCAAGATGGCAAAGTTATTAATGTGGAAACAGGCCCATAGCCAGGATTTTGATTTGGGGGGAGCTGAGTTTGATTCGGGGGGGGGGGGCAGAGTCTGAGTGAAAGCGGGTCTACCCTAGCAAACCTTTTGTATCGTTACCCCAGTACCCCCATGCATATGGGATATATTGAGCATGGTGATCAGATCATGATATGAATAAACATAACAGTTTAAATAATGTACCAGTAAGGCCTTCTTGTGGAGCACCATGAGAATTTCGGGGGGGGGGGGGGGGCTGAAGCCACTCAACCCCCCCCCCCCCTACATGCCTGTGTGGAAACATAGACAAGCTAACAAAGGCTGCAAACAGTTTGTTTTTGTCAGAGCCTTCTGGGAATGGAAATATCTGCCATTCCTTTCCTTTTTCTTCTGCTCAATTAATTAAGTGCAAACTAGTGAGCACTTTAAACTCAGTTTGCAGCTATTGAAGTAAACCGAGGACAAAGGGTGAGAGGAGGAGAAAGAAAAAGAAACAATGGAAAGAGTGAAATGACAAAAGATTCATCACATCTGGCTCTGGGGGCAGTTATGGGATATGAATGTGTTTGAACTCTGAATGCTTTAGAGTCAGCATAAACATAACTAGCTGGGCTGGGGTCTTTTATTTGTAGAGCTATGCAAATCACACTCTCTAATCGCCTAAGTGATCTTTGCAGTCGAGGCTGATTTGTTAATTTGCTCTCAGCCTTGGAGAATCCATAAAATTTTATTATTGCAGTCATGATTTCCAAGCAGGTACAGTGGCATTCCATTTTACCTCTTTGTATATTCCACAAACACGCAGAATTTGCATTAGCATAAAGAAAGCAAACAGAAATTCATAACCTAAGTGTCCTAAAACTGTGCTAAAGCTTGTGCAGACACCTGCTCCCCTCCCTCAAACAGCTATAAAACTGAAATCATATTTGTTCAAACTGGTGCACTAAGTACTAAAGGGATGAGAATGTTAGGGTCAAAATACACAGAGGAGAAATGTTGGGAAGAAATTCTGGTCGTCTGACAAGGCCCTTAGTTTCTTCCTTGTGAATGGACTACAGTAAATTGCTATTTGGCCTGCAGTAATGCTGCAAATCAGTTTACAGTGCTTTGCCCTTATGTATTTCACCATCACAATGTAGCTGAATGCCATCTGGTATGCCTTTAGAAGCACACATACATGCACACCGTTGGGGATATCTCCAGCAGATGAGTGCAGTGATAAGAAGTGGGCCACTGTATGTATCTGGGTGATCACATGCTCTGGAAAAAGGCATATCTTTCAAGGCCGTGCAGCAAGATGAACAATCAAATGACTGTAAATAAATTTTCTTCTCCTGAAGGTATTCAAAGTCATCTTGCCAAAAGGTCAAAGTAATATGGACCAAGCGAGGAGGAGGAGGAGGGCAATGAAAACAACCTCTGTTTCCTAACTGCAGCAAACACATTTTTATTCTGGGCATGTATCCTATTCTTTTTCTGAACACAGCACAGCGTTTTGCAGTCGGGGGCCCTTGCTGCTTGTTCATTAGAGGCTCTGCCTGCTGATAAATGACAGGGAATAGGTGCAGATCAAATGGCAGTGGTAACCGTCAGATAGCCTCCCTGACTAATAGGGAGGAATTTGAACCAGTGACCCAGAAATTGAAGAATCTGTATGTCATTACCAGTCCCTCATAAATACCCTGTCTACACTCCTCTATGAATTTCTTTAAACGGAACTCTTTGGGAACACTTTAAAAGGATTATTGTGTATCCGTGTTTATTTGGTTATTTGGAAATATAGCCTCCCTTCAAAGACACTCCCTGTAGTGCAAGCTACAAAAAGACTGCAGACACTCCATATGTCAGACAACAATAAATACTTCCACACAAAGAAACGATGTGCTTGAATTATATAAATTATGTGCATTTCATACATTTGGGAAGTATCAGTTTTTATGCATAATTGAAAATGTTACTCACCAAGTTCCTACTAGTTTTGCTAGCCATGGGAAGGGACACTAATACCCCAACCACTGAAAAGCAAAATTAATAACTGTGACAGCGTGAGTGGCGCCACCTATGTGTAGAACTGTTACTTGCAAGATTTAAACTTCTATCATGCTTAATCCTGCCTTTTTACCCTGCTTATGTATAGTTGGATTGATTGGTTATTTATAGCTGTCAATCAGTGTTGTTTGCACCAGTTAAATTGCTTCCTCAAGCTCAATTGTTTGACTCCACCTCTTCCTGGAGGAAAGGAGTGCTTCCCTTTTTCATTCTGCCATCAGAGTTTCTTTCAGATGGATGTGAGTAAGAGACCTGGCTCTAAAAGCCCCTGCTTAAATTACCTCTCAGCACCAATTCTAAGGTTTTTTACCCTTGGGACTCATGCTTTATGTCCAGATCGTCCTGGACAACATTGAGGAGACCCAAGCTCCTTCAAACCGGTTCTTTGCCACCAAAGGAAGGTCTTGTCCCTTCAACATAGGCCATTGGACTGGGGTTGCGTTTATTCCAATATTCACAGCCATTGAGGAAAGACAAAACAGGAAAAGCTTCTCAGATGCAAACTCCTTGGACTTCAGAGATTGTAAAGTATATTTCCTTTATCCCTGTTGAAACATCAAGTTTATGCCTGCGAAAGTTAACTCATTGTGAACAATAAATACCATTTCAAGTTATCTGTTGTGCTTTGGTCTTTGGGAGTTCCAGTTTCCTATAGGAGGGCAAGAAGCAATCCCCTGGGGAAAGATGCCACATTCATGCCTCTCTCATTAAGAGTTATAGCCCCCAGGCACGATGGCACAATCACAATTTCAGCAACAATTGTCAATTTAGGAATTTCCCAGTTGGAAGACAAATGTCTTCATCATGATCAAAAATGAAAGCTAAAATTTTCTGGTAGCCGAATACTACCCACTACTCCTTTTTTGTACCTTCTTTGTGCTTCTAAGAAATTGGAATTATAAAATCTGGCATTCAGGAGCATCCTAACTTAAAATATGCACTGACAAATCTGGAAAATCCCATGCAAATAATTTAGCTGCAAAGTCCTGTCACAGCATTACCCTCCAAGTTCTCCTTGATTTTTTTTAAAGACATGTACAAACTCACCTAAACCCTCTCTGATCTTTTCTTCTACCAGATTGGGAGGTCTCAAAAAACCTCTGCATATTTTAAAATAGTCTTAACATTATTATATTTTTACTCAGATAATAAAGAAAGAGAAACAACACACACAAACAACACACACCTAACTAAAACCATATTGTACTGAACGACAATAAAGTTACAAGGGTGATAGGGTGGAACCTGTACAGGAAGTCCAGTTTTTTAAAAGGCAACAAACTCAAAGAAATAACTGTTCCCTTCACACTGAGAAACCTCAAAAATGGCTCAGAACTCAAAATAGTTGATAAAAGTTGGTCCTAGGTGTAATCCAACATCCTACCTGTAATTCTCAAAGTCCTGGGCTGAAGGATTCAGGAACCACCAATTGTGATATAAACACCAACAGCTCTCACTAATCCTAAAATCAAAAAACATTTTCAAGTGTAGGCATGCAGCAAAATATAACAAAATTCAAAATACACATCATTGGGTTCACTATATTAGACCAGTAAGAAAACATAAAATACATTACACTAGCTTTTGAAAGTCACTTGGTTCTTCATTAGGCAAAGATGGTCTAAACCACCTTGCCTGATGAGAAGAAGAAAAACAGTGGCATCAGTGTATTTAGCTTGGAGAAAAGAAGGCTGAGAAGTGACATGATGGCCATCTTTAAATATCTGCAATGCAGAAGATAGGGGGAAGTTTGTTTTCTGCTGCTTCAAACATCAATCAATAGATTCACATATGAAGAACAGAGATCCAATCGAAACATTAGAAATAGTTGTTTGTTTTTACTGTAAAAGCTCTTTGACAATGGAATAGATTGCATTGAAAGGTTAAGTATTCTCCATATTGGAAGTGTTTACACAGAGGTTGGATTGAAATCTTACAGGGGTGCTATAGTTGTATATTCCTGCTTGACACAACGTTGGACTATACTGCCCTTATGGTTCCTTCAGCTCTATGATTCTGTAAATCAACACCCTCATAGAGACCTTGAGCAAATCACTTGCCCTCAACCTCAGAGTACAGCAAAGAAGAAAAAAAAATCTGAACAAATCTTTGCAAGAAAACCTTGGGTTACCATAAGTTAAAAATAACTTGAAGGCACACAACAACCACAACAAATCACAAGATTACAAAATGAGTAGTAGGAAAGAAAGCAATAGATAAGAATATGATTTCTATTTTTAACAATTATATTATTGATTTTTTTTATTTGATAAATACATTTTGGTGGCTGCTCCCAGGATCTGAAACTCCCTTCTTTAGAGAGGCTAGACTGACACATACCTCCCACCTCTCCCATGCTATTCCTTTTGGGTAGGTGGAGACCTATTCGTTTCAACAGGCCTATGTTGGGTGATTGTTAAAAGTGAAAAAGTCTTTCAAAATGTTCGTTTTTATTTGATCATTTATTTGATGTTCTTGGTCTCACTTTTAATTACTTTTAATGCTTTGGTTAGTTAAATTAAAATTTATTTTTATATCCATTTTAAAGCTTTTTCTGTTTTAACTTTGTAAGCCACCTTGAACCCTGGACAAGGAAAAAAGGTGAGATATTCATCATCATCCCCTTATATCCTGATATGTGCTCCTTCTTATTGAAATATTATTGGCAAGGACTCTTTGGAGGCTTATTAGAAGCTAATGAGTAAAAGAATATTAGCTTAAAAATAAATCAGTTTATCAGAACAAAACTTTCACAATGTATTTATTTATTATCTTGGTTTTCTTTCAGGGGCAAAAGTATGATAGCTGGGACCCTATGAACCCTACGCTAGTTGTGCAACACGCATCAGAATTAATGAAGGGAAGTCCGCTTGGACTGTTCCCAGCTACTGGGGCTGCTTTCTTCGAAGGGCAAAAGGTGTGCTGGCAGCCAGGGAAGGTTTTTACAAGGCCCTAGTGCGAACAGAGCAGCAGGAACCGGATTCCTCCCCCCTTCCCCTCTTCTGCTTTCCCCCGCTGCTTTCTAACAGTGGAGGAGCCGGGGCTCTGGGAGGGCAGGATGTGTGAGCCGTAGACCAACTCCTTCTCCCTCCCTCGCAGCTGCATCTCTCACTCGCTGCACTGTCTTGCACACATCTTCCCTTCATGAATTCTGACCCGTGGTGTCCAACCAGTGTAGGATCCCAGCTATCATACTTTTGCCTTTTCAGGATAGTAGCCATGGTGCCCCACCTCAAGTGAAGAACAAAGTAGACTCAAAACCTATTTAATACAAAAGTTTAGAAAGCATGAAAGAAATAATTCCATTTTTAAACGCGCGCACACACACACACACATTACAGCAGTTATAAACACACTAATGTCATGGTGATCCAAAAAATCAGGCAGGCTCAGGGAAGGGAAAGCAGTCTTTCCCACAAGCACAATGTGAATTTTGCCCAAGATTATACTATCTACACTGAAGGTGCACTTTTGTTCATTGTATAAAGGTTTTATCCTGTGGCAGATGTGCCAAGCTTTTTGGGTAGACAGCAGAATAGGAAGTGTTCCCAGCATGCAAGTCATTGGAAACATTACAGAGATATAGCACTGAACATTAGCTACCAATCCTGCAAAAATATCCATATTTAGTCAAATGAAGTGTGCCACTGAATCTAATGTGCACCTTAATTTTCAAAACTCTAAAAAAAGTATTTGCTGGCAAATGTAATGCACAATGGTGAAAAGTGCACTCATTGTAATTTGTTCCAAAAAAGGTGTACAATATATAGTTGATGTGCACTTAGAATTCCTACTTTAACAGTAAAAAATATAAGGTCATCAAATCTTCCAGTAATGGAAAGTAACACCAGAGAATCAGGAAACCTTGATGGGAAGATGGGAAGGAAAGGAAGACTGGGAGAAATTGGAAGGACAGAAGATGGAAGGAAAAGAAAAAAAATGAGGATGGGAATAGTAAGGAGAAGATGGATAGTGGATAGAAAGAAGGTAAGGAAAAGGGAAGGAAGAGAAGGAAGAGAAAGGAAGAAGGATAGGAGGGAAGGAGAGATGGAAAAGACAGAAAGAAGGTTTTAAAAGATTAAAAATCAGACAGAACTGGCTGTTTCTCTGCTATTTCTCAGCACAGGAACTTTTGGGTCATTGGATTTCTGATTAATTTTTATGCAAACTGGAATAACTGAACTTGTATTAATCTGTAAACCATCCACTTTGGCCACCTCCAAAGGAGAAATGACCAGGAAGGGGAAGGGGCTCAGTTTATCCTGTTTCCCAATATTTTCCCAAGTTGAGAAAATGGGGAGAAATGACCAGGGAAGGAAACAGGGGGCACCGTTTCTCCTCTGTTTCCAAAGTTGGGAAACAAAGAAGAAATGGGCAGGGAGGAAAACGGGCACTTTTTCGCCTCCATCCCCAACTTGGGGAATGGAGGACAAATGGCTTGGGGAAGGAAAGGGGTGCAGTTTCTCCTCTAGTCTCAGCCTGATGGAGGGGCCAAAGCACCTTTTAGCATGCAATTGTAATGCGTCAATAAATCTAATGTGTATCTCAATTTTGGCTAAACAATTAAACCCCAAAAGATGTGCATTAGATTTGAGTAAATATGGTAGTATGCCTCCTATCAAATGCTGCAAAACATCATTTGTTACATGTTCTTAGGCATCAAAGCAGAAATAACACATTTGCAGAATATATCAAGTTTTCACAGAACAGTTCCATCATGTTTGAAATCAACATTTGCATTGGAGAAGTTCAAGAAGTTTGGAGAACAAGCTCACTTTAGCTCTGCAGTGGGTCTGATTTAATTTATTAAGTACATTCAGGTCTGTTTTCCTCATACACTAAAGTGCAGGAAATCTATTTCCAGATCAGAAGAGGAGTGAATTGATAACAGATAAAATGTATGCAGTAGACAAACCCTTTAGTGCTTTTTTCCCATGAATGCAAAAGGCCAGCCTCTTCTTAAAGGAGCTGCAAGTAATTTCATGAAAAATGATTAGATGGAAATTCTAACAATTACCATGCTTATCAGGAGACCAAGCATGGAAAATGTGAAAGAGTTTGCTAATATAAAAGGGAATGATTGCCATGCACTTAGCTATTTACTTGGCAACAGTGGGCAATTTCACAAATTATACCTAACAGTTACTCTTTGTGCTGCTTTTGATGCTACTTTCTGCTCCTTGTGCTGCTTCTGATGCTACTTTCTGCTTCCTATTCAGACCACACTGGATTAAAACTTCAGGTTTGTTTGGTGGATTAGCAGCAAACATTTGCACAGATTATATGGTAAAAGACAATTTTGTTCAGTTATGACAGTTTCATTAACCACAATTTTGCCAGGTGGGATAATAATTATTTAATATGAAAAAAACCCTAAAGTTATGGCGAGGAGTCCTATGGGTAATTCAAACTGGAGTAACCCACTGAATCAATGGGATTTATATAACTGTTGGCTCAGCAGTCAACAATGCATTCAATAGGTCTATGCTAGCTGGGACAACCATGAAAATCCAAGGTATTATTGGGAGACAAATTAGTCTTTAAGTAATAAAAATGATGTGAGCAAAAATCTCCTTTCCTTTTCATGAATGCCAGATGGATCAAGGCGGATCAGCGCTGCTTGTGTTATTGGACCTTACAGCAGCATTTGATACGGTAGATCACAATCTATAGCCATGACTGGGGTTAGGGGGATACCCCTTAAATGGGTGTCCTCCTTCCTCCAGAATCGGGAACAGCGTGTGGTGAGGGGAGGGATGGTTTCCGAGAGATCTCCGCTAACTTGTGGGGTCCTGCAGGGAGCTATTCTCTCTCCTCTATTATTTAACATCTATATGCGACCACTTGCCCGACTGGTGTGGAGCTTTGGGCTTGAGTGCCACCAGTACGCTGATGACACTCAGCTCATTCTGAGGGAGGGCCAGCCGGACTCTATACCCGAAAAATTCCATCAGTGCCTTGAGGCCGTTACTGGATGGTTGCGTGCCAGCAGGTTGAGAGTGAAGCCAGCAAAGACGGAGATCCTTTGGCTGGGCCGTCCGGGTGGGAGGGAGATCCAGCTGCCTACCCTGGATGGCAAGACACTATGTCCGTCACCTTCTGTAAAAACTCTTGGTGTCTTAGTGGACCCTCTGCTTACAATGGAGGCCCAGGTCTCTGCTGTGAGCAGATCTGCGTTTTTCCATCTACGTCAGGCTAGGCGACTGGCTCCCTACCTATCTAGGAATGACCTGGCTATGGTGATCCAGGCGACGGTCATCTCGAGGCTTGACTACTGTAACGCCCTCTACATTGGCCTTCCTTTGTCAGTGATCTGGAAACTGAAGCTGGTGCAAAATGCAGCAGCTTGTCTTCTCCCCGGGGTGCCGGTGAGGTGTCGTATCACCCCAATTCTACAACAGCTGCACTGGCTACTGATTGAGTACCGGATTACTTTCAAGTACTGGTACTAACCTTCAAGGCTTTATACGGGCTGGGGCCGGCGTACCTGAGGGCCCGCTTATCCCCCTACCAACCCCAGAGATTACTTCGGTCCGAAGACCAAAATTTGCTTGAAGTCCCCAACATCCAGACTTATCATCTGTCCTCTACTAGGCAGAGAGCCTTCTCAATTGTAGCCCCTTATTTATGGAATGTCTTGCCAGTTGAAACCCGAACTATCCGAGACCTACTTGCTTTTCGGAAAGCCTGTAAAACCTTTCTCTTCCAACAAGTTTTTGACGGTGAATAACTTGGGACTATGTCTGTTCTTGTTTTATTGTATTTTAAAGTTAATTGTATTGTTTTAATCTACTGCTGTAAACTGCTCTGAGCCAAATTGGGAGTAGTGGTATACAAGTCAAATAAAATAAAATAAAATAAATGATAAGTCTCAGCTTTTTGTAGTTACTGTGATTTAAATCTCTCCTCAGTACCCAGTTCCTCCATGAAGTATTTGATTAACCTCTCAGTCCCCAGCAGCAATCCAAATAATACTTCAGTACATATATCTGCATTTGTGCATGTTCACTTATTGCTATTGCTTCTCCTTTCCTTGTCTCTCTTTGTTTTCTCTCCACTGTCAACATTTAGACATTTAGTTCTTGGATGAATGTCAGGAGAGCTGCTGGGGATAAAACAGGAAACACATAAATCTGTGAGCTGCTACTCCCATGTTGGCCAGCCACCAAGGCTGCAGTCAGTCTTCCCTGGATAATGAAGTGTTTTGAGGCTAGGGAGCAACCGGGACATTGGTTTGGCCTTGATATGGAAGAATTAGAAAGGTCAGATCAAGACTCTGCCCAAGCAAAAATGCTAGCTGTTGTCTGACTCATGGTTCCTGACATTTATTTAATGGCATTTTACAACCCAGAATAGGACATGCAATCCTCTCATTTTCCTTAGTGAAAACCCATGGGAACCCAAGAGATTTTCGATCTAACCTTGATTGAGGGGAAAACCACAGATTAGAGAGCACCACCCTGATTTTTATTTATTTATGATGTAATGGGGCATGAGTACACAAGCCAGAAGGTAGAACAGGGGAGGGAAATGAATGAGAGACTCAGTCAAAGGAGTGAACAAGAAGAAGAAAGGGTTCTTTTGGGGTAAGAAAAGAGAAAGAAGGTGTATAGAGACATGCAAGAAGATAGGCCTGGGGAAAATCAAATGCTCCCCATGATGACCCATGATGGCTATGCCCTCCCTTCAGTAAACCACACCAATCGAGTGGTTCTCAGCCTGGGGTCCCCAGATGTGTTTGGCCTACAACTCCCAGAAATCCCAGCCAGTTTACCAGCTGTTAAGATTTCTGGGAGTTGAAAGCCAAAAACATCTGGGGACCCCAGGTTGAGAACCACTGATTTAAACAAACACCCCATGCCTTTTCACATGCCCACCCCAAAATACATGCCCACCCTTACTTCTCGAGTAAAAGACTGAAATTCAGTCCAAACGCATGCAAAGCAATCCTAAGAGCAATGAAGGCACTGAGAATAGAACATGGAGCTAGCTAGCAAATGAGCAGCTTTCTTCTTCTGATTGGCTCAGACAGGCAGCAGGGCTCACAGCCTCACAGAGAAACCCATACACTGCTTCTCTGCACTCCATGAGTAGTCAAAATAAACTGAAAGCAGCAATTTTAAGCAGCCTCGTGTTTTGTTGCAGCAGAAAAAACATGGCTGCATCACTCATGCCATTACAGGTGATCCGGGAGCTGAAAATGCAGAATCATCCAAAGCCTGTTTTGAAAAACGGATCTGGGCACAGCCCTAATGCCTATGCAGGTATCTACCAAACTTATTTTCCCCTTTGAAACTCCTTTTCTTTACAAATTGGTTTGTTTTTTATTCTAAACTGAGAGTTTTTTTAAAGTAAGATTTTATTTACATACAATAACAACTTAAAGAATAGACAAAACACAAAACAGTGAACATTTTACAAACACATAGCCCCACCCCCACCACCAAGGCCTGAACAATATCATTTCCTTCATCATGTATTTATAAATCAACCATTAATCAAATGTCATCTCCAGAATTCCTGACCAACCAAATTCTGTTGTTTTTAAGGCATACTGGTCGGTGTTTATTAAATATGTTTTAGAGAGCGAAAAAGGAAAACAACTGAGAGTTTACAAACAAAACTTTCAAGAACTCCAGGCAAAATCTAACCATCCCTTATACAGAATATTTTAACATAATGGCTATTGAAGTAAAGTTGAAGTACTTTGGCCACATCATGAGGAGACAGCAAAGCCTAGAGAAGACAATTATACGAAGAGTCGGAGACGACTGAATGAATGAACAACAACATTGAAGTAAACCTTTCCCTTTTTCTTTCTCTTACTATTTTTCAGAAATAAGAAAAACAGATTATAAGGTTGAAATAATATATATATATATAGAGAGAGAGAGAGCGCTAAAACTAAGCAGCATTCTCACTAGTCAAAAAAACTAAATCAAGGAAACACAGTAACCTAATACCTACATTAGCATGTATATACTACACATGCATAACATACACATACTGTTTTCATGTTTTATTATAATATGAATTATGATGTTTTATTGACTGTATGTGATATTATGGTTGGAAACCGGTCTGAGTCCCTCAAGAGAGGTGAGAAGGTCGGTATACAGAAACCATTCTACTAACTTCACACTCATTGTCTGTTGATTTTTACTACTTATTATTCTGATCCCTTTAGATCAGTGTTTCACAACCTTCCTAATCCTTTGACCCTTTAATATAGTTCCTCATGTTGTGGTGACCCCCAACCATAAAATTATTTTTGCTGCTACTTCATAACTATATTTTTGTTACTGTTATGAATTGTAATGTAAATATCTGATATGCAGGATGTATTTTCATTCACTAGATCAAATTTGGCATAAATATCTGATATGCCCAAATCTGAATACTGGTCGAGTGGGTGGGGGTTGATTTTGTCATTTTGGAGTTGTAGTTGCTGGGATTTATAGTTAACCTACAATCAAAGCACATTCTGAACTCCACCAATGATGGAATTGAGTCAAACTGGGAACACAGAACTCCCATGTCCATCAGAAAATACTGGAAGGGTTTGGTGGGCATTGACCTTGAATTCTGGAGTTGTAGTTCACTGACATCCAGAGAGCACTGTGGACTCAAACAATGTTGGATCTGGACCATCAATATGCCCAAATGTGAACACTGGTGGAATATGGGGAAAATAGACTTAGCCACTTGGGAGTTGTAGTTCCTGGGATGTATAGTTCACCTACAACCAAAGAGCCCTTGAACCCCACCAATGATAAAATTGGACCAAACTTCCCACACAGAACTCTCATAACCAACAGAAAATACTGGCAGGATTTGGGAGGAATTGACAGTAATTTACAGGAGATGTAGTTCACCTACCTCCATAGAGCAATGTGAACCCAAATGACAATGGATTTGAACCAAATTTGGCACAAATACCTGAAATGTGAACACTGGTAGAGTTAGGGGGATTGATTTTGTCATTTGGGAGTTGTAGTTGCTGCCAAAGGTGTTCCTGAGACCATCAGAAAGATATGTTTTCTGATGGTCTTTGGCGACCCTTCTGAAACCCCCCACTTTCAGGATGAGATGCTCTTCTTTAGATCATACTATATGACCACCCATATGTGTTTAATAGCATTTATCTATTTCATGAATCTTACAGATGACATTTACTCCCATCAAGAAAAAGTAGTAAAGAAGTCAAAATCTTTCTTGGAAGTTTGTCATGTTTGTGTCTGCACATATATTATTCTCAATGCAGTTATCATATATTGTAGTAATTTTCCATGCTTCCAGCATTCCCAGCAAATAAAACTCTGGTTTCATCATGATTTTAACCTTAACACCTTCTTCTATTGGACTCATTTGTATTTGAGTCCAATATTTCTGGGCTTTCTTGCAAGAATACCACATATAATACAATGTCCCACCATTTTTTTCTCACATGTCCAGCATTTACTAGAATGGCCTTACTAGAATGACCTCACTGGTGTCAAATACCACCTATACTTAAACTTATACATTAGCGCTGGGCGGTTTCGTTTCGTTAATTCGTAATTCGTTAATAATTCGTTAATTTTTTTAATTACAAAACGATAACGAACCATTCTGGAGCATTTTTTTTAAAAAACGAATTTTTAAATAGTTTTGTAAATGCTTCATATTTCGTTATTGTATTCATTTCGTTATTGTTTTGAGGTCGTTTCGTTATTATTTCCGCATGTCTGGGGCAAGTTTTATGGTTGTTTTTTGTTTAATTAGTGAAAAAAAATTATAATATCACACCAACAGTCAACAACAGAGGGAGAGGGAAGCTTCAGGAGTTTTTGGAGGTTTTTTAGCGTATTTCGCGGTCGCGTCTGCCATTAACAAATCGATTCGTTATTGTTTCGGAAATCGATTCGTTAATGTTTTGTAATTTTTTTCACATTTACGAAATTTCGTAAATATCGAACTTTTTAAAAGGAAAATTTTTTAATTATTTTAAATAACAAAACGCAAAAACCCCCAAAAAACGAATTGATTTTAGAAACAAATTTTTCCGTTGTTACCCAGGCCTATTATACATATTTTCTTCAAACCATTGCTCAAAGTGAACTTCAAACTCTTTGTCCACACCTTCTCCCACTGTTCCAGCTGAATTTCTGTACTATTCAGTCTTTCAACTGTTCTTGCTCCATTTCAGATTTTAACAACAATTACAGATACTCTCTTGCAATTTCTGGTACCGACAGGTTGGAAACTTCCTGCCTTTTCTGCACACTCTTCTCAAGACAATGGCTGCCAGTCATCTGTGCACAGAAAGGAAAGATTCTACCCACTTATAACACAAAAGGTGTCTAACCAGAAGATGCTCTTATATATTTTTTTAAGATCTTCGAATTTAATGCAAGTTGAGGAGGAATGCTTTCTCCCATGGATTCAGGGCCTTATGGAACCGACACACTTTTCATTTTAGCCATCGTTTCCAGACTGCAGTGAGACTGGAGTGTACTTTCCTTTATAATACTTCATATCCATTGTGACCGATGTCTCATTCTTCAGATTTCTATGGAACATACATAGATATTTTAGCATCTTTATAACAGTATAGACACATTCAACTAAATCTCTATGTTCAATTCACTTTGTTGCATTTCTAATTGAGATTGTTAACTTAATAGTTAGAATCCAGTTAGAGCTTTAAAAGTACAAGTTGAGTATCCCTTATCCAACATGCTTGAAACCAAAAGTGTCTTGGATTTCAGATTTTTAAATTTGGAATGTCTCTATTTACATATACAAACATAATGTGATATCTTGGAGATAGTATCTATATCTAAACATAACATTCATTTATATTTTATATACACCTTACAGACATAGCCTTAAGGTACTTTTGTAAACAATATTGTTAATAATTTTGTGCATGAAACAAAGTTTGTGAACACTGACCCATCAGAAAGTAAAGGTGTTATTATCTCTGCTCTCATGTAAAAAGTTTGGAATTCTGGATAATGGATTTTCAACTTGTGTTGTGTTTCTTCCAGTGGCAGTGGGAGAAGGCAGAAAATAACTGAGAAAATCCTGTCCAGAGTTAATTTTCTTCTGAAACCATCAAAATTGTGATGGGGGAAAGGGGCAAACTCCTCCTATGAATTTTTCTTTCCATTTCCAAATTTGTAGAACAGCAGGGTTTAAGACACTGAAAACAACTCACACCTAGAATTCTTCTATTTGGTGTGTTAATATTTCCTTGGTAATAATAATAATAATAATAATAATAATAATAATAATAATAATACATTTATTACCTGCCTATGCCTGCGGCTCAAGGCAGGATATAATATCATTAAAACAAGAGATATAACACTTTTAAAAGACATTCAACAAGGTACATAGAGTTAAAATACAAGTTGAAATGCAGATTAGAATTTACAACTTGAAATTGCCTGGGTAGGCATTCTGGAAGAGATGAATCATAAAATCATAGAATCATAGAATTATAGAGTTGGAAGAGACCTCATGGTCCAACCCCCTGCCAAGAAGCAGGAAAATTGCATTCAAAGCACCCCAAGACGAGTCTTCAATTGTGTCTTAAATTATGACAGCTGATTTTGTTGTTTAATCTCTTCCAGTAGCTGCCCCACAGTCTTGGGGCAGTAGCGGAAAAGGTCCTCTGGGTGATGGTCAACAGTCAGGTTCTGACCAGATGTGATAGCCGCCCATCAGAAGACCCAAGTGTTCGGATTGTACAGGAAAAGGTGATCCTGTAAGTAACCTGGACCTAAACCATGTATGGCTTTGTACTTTGCCCAGAAACAAATTAGCAACCAGTTAAGTGACTTTACTATAGGTGTAATAGGTGTAATATACTCACTTCCTGTGACCAATCTGGCTGCTGTGTTTTGAACAAACATCTGCTCCTTTTCTTTAGAAACCTAAGCACTATTTTTAAATGCTCAAGTGAGTTTTAAGTAACTGTAGTGCTTGAAATTTGGGGACTGAAGAGAAATTTCATTTTAGTTACAAAATCTTTAAATGGGGGGGGGGGGATTCCTTCCTCATACACACACATGCCCATTACACCCCTGCACTGCAATATAGCATTAGCAAGTTCCTGATGTAATTTGGATATTTCCACATACCCCACTGAAAACCATGACAATGGTAGCTGTTGTTGTTGTTGTTGCTGCTGCTTCTCCTCCTCCTCCTCTTCCTCTGTTTTATTCTGAAGTGTATCTCTCTCTGGGGCTCTGGAGAGGGCAAAGTGGGTGGTTGTGCCAGGTGTCAAGATGAAGGGGCTGCCAAGATGAGCTTGCTGGCTTGTTTTATCAATTGCTTTCCTACAGTGAGCTAAGGCAAAGTTTAAAAAGTAGCATCTTTATCACACATAAACACATTCCAATTCTGCAGCTTGTTTGTATACTAGCTACAATTAATAAGCTACCATTCCATCAGTATGTCACTTTCTAAATTTCCAGTGTGATATTAGATATGGAAATGCCTGAGTAAAATACAGCTCTCCTTTGACACCACATTGTCATGTACTACAAATATGATAAATATGGAAACCATGTGGCAACATTGACAGGTTCTGTGTACCTGTGCTTGTGTGTGCCAAAGGTATTCTTCTTGCCCAGGGCTTTATTTATCTGAGGGGCAGCCCCGGTTCAATTCTGCAGGCTATGACTATCCCAATATTAAGCAAATGCATATTTTTTTGCTCAGATCACTAATGTATGCAACTGCATTGACCTAACATGACCTAGCCGAAGTAAGAACAGTTTTTAATGGCTAGTGGGACTTTGCAGGTTATGTTCCTTTGCTGCTAGCATGTTAAAGAAACTTTGCCCTGGAGCTGATTACATTTTGGTCTGCAATAAAGTGTCCCATGGGGTAAGTCATTTCAGTTACACATCTCAAGACAATAAAGACTTGTTTCCAGTACAGCTTCTATCATTTTACTTAATCAAGTCTTTGCAAAAGATTGCAGCTAAATAAAGGCTAGGCAACCATGTTCTTCCTGAATGATGTCTGAAGACTATATAGTTGTCAGGGCCGTAGCCAGAAAAAAATTTCGGGAGGGGGTTGAACATTTTGGGGGGGGGGGGGGTTGAAACCTGCCTCCTATTTATTTTATTTATTTATTTACAGCTTTTATATTCTGCCCTTCTCACCCTGCAGGGGACTCAGGGCGGATTACAGTGTACACATAGATGGCAAACATTCAATGCCAATTTTTGACATACAAACATATACAGACATACACAGAGGCTATTTAACTTTTTTGGCCACCAGGGGAGCTGTCGCTTTCATCGTCCATCTGCGACGCTGATGAAGCACCTCCACATTCCCCACATGCTTCCCTGCTGGAATGCTTTGCCGGAGTCTTCTTTATGGCCTCATAAATCAGTTAATTTAGCCTCCTCACACTTTAAGGTGGTACCTTATTTTCCTACTTGACAGATGCAACTGTCTCTCGGGTTGCAAAGGTCGACAACAGGCTACACACATTTGGTTGGAAATGCACTCCAACCCGGGCTGGCTTCGAACTCATGGCCTTTTGGTCAGAGTGATTTGGCACTAAGCCAGCTGTGCCACAATCCCCGCAAAGAGCACAGCAGGGGGCAGAGCAGCCTTCAATAGCCTGCAGTTCCGCCCCTGTCAACCACCTCCACCAAGTCTGGCCTCCTTAATGAGAGCATTCAACACACACACACCCAACTTGGTTGCTTCACTACATCGGATATTGCTACAAGTAATGGCAGTGTGAATAAATTGTCAATATTTGCTTGAGATAGTGCTTGCAGTTCTGGAGGGACTCTTAATTTTTTGCATCTCATAGACTTAGCATGAGGATTTGGTTAACTAGTAAAAATTCATGAGTAAACCAGCTTTTTTAAAAAAAAAATCTGAAACATTTCGGGGGGGGGGGTTGAACCCCTAAACCCCCACCCTCGCTACAGGCCTGATAGTTGTGGGAGCTGTACTGTTGGACTTTAGACTCATTTCCTCTTTTTTCCACTGGTGCAACAGGGTAGAAGCAAAAATGCAAGGCATTTGACCACAGATGTGCAGAGTAGCTTTCTGTCAGAAATACTCCCTCAGTTTCAATTTTCCATCAAGAATATCATGAGTACAGAGAGCATGAGATTCCCAAGGTGGGAAGAAAGACAACTGGCAGTTAGTTTAAATGACCAGTCCATTGCAGGGACACCTCCTGGGAGAGCATAAACCTGGTAAAAATGGTGATGTGGATATGCCGATGAATCCCTGATTAACTCAAGTGTCAAGTTCCATGTGAAACAGGGGACTTCCGGTGGAGACAAGATGGAGGCTGCAATGGTCCTCTGAAGCTCCGTGAACTTCAGGGACTAATCCACTCTCCAAGGGCTCGGAGATCGTCAATTTCTCCCCAACACCGACGGAAAGGGCCGGGTTGGATAGAATCTCATCAAGGGTATTCAGGGTGGGGTGGTGGGGATCCCCTGGGAGCCCCTCCAGCTAACCCAAGAAACCCCAACAGAGATCGAGCCCGAGAGAAGGACGCCGGCCGAAGGCGCGGCAAGCAAGCCTACCGTCTCCATTACATTCTAAGAACTTCAGTAATTAAAATATAAAGACTTGAAAAAGATAAAGGAAGCGGAGAGAAAAGAAGAAAGAAATATATATATATAAAAGTAAGGACATAGCAATTATGAAGAAAACAGAAGGAGAATAAGAGAGCACTAAGAGAAGATCCAAATAACAAAATACAAGGCATAGTAAACGGAGGAGCCAAGAGACTGAGGAGCCAAAGCCAAAACGCAGACTCAGCTCATCGACTCCACAACTTACCAGGAGAAGAAGTCATAAACTTCAAGAAACCACAAGAAAGGCGGTGAGGGAGAAGGCAGGAGCTGAGTAAGGGACGCTGGTTGGAAGGGCGGAGGAGAGACGGAGACGGAGGAAACGGCGAGTTGCTGAGCGCGAACTGTGCGGGCGAGTGACTGAGCGGCGGAACGGCGGAGTGGCGAGGAGCGGCGAGGCGAGAGTTGCAGTTGGAGGAGTTGGGGGAGAGCTGAGTGGAGCCGGACCGGGGCGACCGAAAGGACGAGGAACACCAGAGAAGAGAGTTGTGTAGTGGGAAGAGAAAGACCGACGCCCGAGAGGCAAGAGGGAAAAAGGGAACCGTAAAGCAAGAAAGCCAAAAACCAAAACGCCGAAAAGAAAGAGACGACAAAAGGAAAAGCCGGGACGCGCCGTAAAGCAATAAAAAGAGACGCAAAAAGCAACAAAAAGTGGAGGCTACTTAACCAAACTACTATCCAGACTACTATCCAGCATACGAAGGAATAAAAGGAAAACAGAGAAAATATAGAAGAAATCCAGAACAACAAAGCAAGAAGAGAGGGAAAAAATGGAAACAAAAGATGCAGAGAATACTTCCACAACTAAAACAAACAAAGTACAAGTAACAACTAGAAGAGGCTCATCTCAAGGAGAACCTACAGCCAAAGACCTAATGGCAGAACTAATAAAAATACATGAGACACAAAAGAAGCTGCAGGAATCTCAAGAGAAAATACAAAAATCTCAGGAGAACCTACAAACCAAACTAGAGAAAATGATTAAAGATGAAATAGGGAATATGAGTAAAGAAATTAAGGAGGAAATTTTAAAAATGAAAACCAAAATGAACTCTATACAAAAAGAGATGAATGAAATTAAAAAAGAAAATATAACCCAGAAAAAATCAATAGACAAATTGAACGAGAAAGTGAAGAAATTAGAGGAAATAACAGAAAAAATGAAGAAACAGCAAGAAATAGAGGAGATAAAAGAGACTGAATACCGACTAAGAATAAGAAATATAGAGGAAAATGAACAAGACAATTTAAGAAATATAATAATAGGAATAATAGCCAAAATATTAGAGATACCACATGAGGAGATGGAGAGAGATATTGACCAGATATACAGAGTGCAAACAATGTATGCCAAAAGAAACGGCACAGCAAAAGATATTGTAGTCTGTCTCACAAGAAAACATTTGAGAAACCAAATCCTAAAGAATAATGCAAAAAAACCTACAATCTATAGAGGTAAAAAAGTGGCTATACTGAAAGAAATACCTGCATTCATAATGAGCAGAAGAAAACAATACCATCTCTTGACAGATGAACTAAAAAGGCAGCAAATAAAATTCCGATGGGAAAAGAGTGAAGGAGTAATGTTAACATACAATGAGGAAAGACACTGGATTACTTCGGCGGAAAAAGCTAAAGTCTTCTACCAAAAGATAAAGGGGGAAGAACAAGAACAAGGGAGAAAACAATATGGAAAAAGCATAATGCCTAGGGAAAGTAAGGACCAAGAAGAAGAAATGGATCCAATAAAAACACTCGACCCAAGTAAGAATAATAAAGGAGAAAAACAACCGAGGCAGATCTCCCCAAGATATTGGGACAAACAAACTCAAAGAAATAGGACACCCAAGGACTTAATGAACTTCAAATCCGATGATGACGTTAAGGATCTTATCTAACAATGTTAACGGGCTAAACAGCCCTAATAAAAGAAAACTTATAAGCAATCAACTAAAAAGTCTAAGGTGCGACGTAATAGCAATGCAGGAGACACATGTCATGCAAAAACACTCTGCGCACTTAGAAAATAAACAATTAGGGAAGTTATACTATTCCTCCGCACCCCAGAAAAAAAAGGGGTTGCGATATACATAAAGGAGAGTCTCAACCCGGAGTTAGCTTTTAAAGACGACGATGGTCGAATAATAGGGGTCAAGTTCCAAAATAATGGCCTAGATATCCTCATATGCAATATCTACGCTCCCAATGGAGCGAAATCTACCTTCGTAAAGCTCCTAAAAAAGAAAATAAGAGAACAGACATATGACAATTTAATAATTGTAGGAGACTTTAACGGCGTCCTGGATTGTGAGAAAGATAAATCAAAGAAAAGGAAAACCAGAGGGGGAGACCCCAGAGGGGGAAGACTTCCAATTAGTTTTATACAATTGTTACAGGAATTTCACCTAAAAGATATCTGGAGAATTAAGAATCCAGAAACTAGAGATTACACCTTCTACTCCCACAGGCATGAGACATGGTCTCGCATAGACATGTGCTGGACATCTAACTCCCTAGCAGTAAAAACCAAATATGCTAAAATACTACCTAGAACACACACAGATCACTGTCCCTTAAAAATAGAAATGCAAATTAGCCAAAAAGATAGGAGATGGAAGCTAAATGACTCATTAATTCATTCAGATGAGGATATCAAGTATAATAAAAAACTACTACAAGAATATTTTGAAAACAATCTGAACAAAGGAACAAAATTGGAAATTGTTTGGGAGGCTAGCAAGGCTGTCATGCGGGGACACTTCATCAAACAGGGAGCCCTAAAAAATAGGAAAAGAAGAGAAGAACAAAAGAAATTGGAAGAAAAACTAAAGACAAAAGAAGACTTATTAAAAAAAAGACCAGGTAGCAAAAAAATACAATTAGAAATAGAGATAATAAGAAAGGAAATAAGTGCCACCCAGATTAACCAAATGGCAAAAAACTTAAAATATCTAAAGGCGCAGTACTTTGTTGGAGCTAATAAGCCAGGGAAACTGCTAGCAAGAAAGCTAGCAAGAAGAAGACAACAAAAATACATAACACAGATAATAGAAAAAGGAAAGAATTATACCAAAGAGAAGGACATCGCGATGCAATTTAGAGAATTCTATCAAACACTATACAAGAAGGATATAATAACGAAAGAAAGCGTAGCGACATTTGTCTCAAACCAAAAAATTCCTAGAATAACAGATGTAGAAAGAGAGTATTTAAACATACCAATAGAAGAAGAGGAAGTTAAACGAGCCATAAACAGATTAGCAATTAATAAAGCTCCTGGGCCAGATGGCCTTACTGCACAATATTACAAGACATTTAAAGAAGAAATAACAACACATTTGAAAGAAACAATGAATAGTATATTGATAGGCAATGAAATGCCAAAGACCTGGCACGAAGCACACATCACTCTGATCCATAAGGAGGGCACAGAACCTTCAGAATTAAAGAGCTACCGGCCTATCTCCCCCCTCAATTGTGATTATAAAATCTTCACAAGCATATTGGCGGAAAGGTTTAAAAGACTTCTAAAGGAAAGAATAAAGGAAGATCAAAGAGGGTTCTTGCCAGGGAGACAAATGAGGGACAACGTGAGGACAATTCTGGACATTGTGGAATACTACGAGAAAAATACACAGAAAGAACTTGGACTACTTTTTCTTGATGCCGAGAAGGCATTTGATCAAACAAATTGGGACTTCTTAACATTCACCCTCAAAGAAATGGACATTGGACACTCCATATTAAATGCCATAAGAGCCATCTACACCGGGCAATCGGCAAGAATAATAGTAAATGGGATACACACAGAGAAAATTAAAATACAGAGAGGGGTGAGGCAAGGTTGTCCCCTATCCCCCTTATTGTTCATATTAATATTAGAAATACTATTGGATGATTTAAGAGCAGACAGGGACTTAAGAGGCTTAAGAATAAGATCTGAGGAGTACAAGGTATTAGCATTCGCAGATGACCTTGTCTGCATAATGGAGAGCCCAGCCCAAAATATCCAAAAATGGATAAACAAAATAGAAGACTTCGGACGATTTGCAGGCCTCAAAATAAACAGGGAAAAAACAAAAATGTTAACCAAAAATGTTAAAACAGAAGGAAAGGACAAAATCCATGAAGACTCTGGGATAGAGGTAGTTAAAAAGGTCAAGTATTTAGGCATCATAATCTCCACCTCAAACAGACACCTATTCAAAGATAACTACGAAAGGATATGGGATACTCTACAAAAAAAGCTTAAAAACTGGAAGTACCTAAACCTCTCAATTCTAGGTAAAATCTCAGTTATTAAAATGAATATCTTACCGAAAATGACTTTTTTATTTCAAATGATTCCTATTATAAAGACAGGAGCGTGCTTTAAGAAATGGAACAAGGATATCTTGAATTTTATATGGGATGGGAAAAAACCTAGGATCAAGTTCAAAAACCTTATAGACGCCAAAAACAGGGGAGGACTGGCTTTGCCGGACATACAATTATATTACGAGGCAAGTGCCCTATCCTGGGTAAAAATATGGGCGACCCTTGAACAAAAGAAAATACTAACCCTAGAGGGACATGACATCAGAAGGGGGTGGCACGCCTATCTATGGCACGGGAAAGCTGAAATAGAAAGAAATTTCACCAATCATTACATAAGGTCATCCCTACTAAAAATCTGGAATAAACATAAAAATTTCTTTTATAAAAAAACACCTATGTGGTTATCCCCAGTAGAGGCATACCATAAAAGAGAAATCCCTAGGAACAGATGGCTTAACTATAAACAAATACTTGTAAAGACTAATAACGAATGGAAATTGAAGCCCATAGAAGAACTCAAAGAGGAAGATAAAGAAATAGGCTGGTTCCAATATCAACAAATAAAAGCATGCTTTAAAGAAGACCAGAAAATGGGATTCAATGAAAAAGACACTAGTTGGGATATTATAATGAAAAAAGAAAGAAAACTGATTAAAATACTGTACCAAACTTTACTAGAGTGGAGCACCGAGAAAGAACTTATCAAAGACAATATGATCAAGTGGGCCAGAGATATAGGCCACTCAATAATGTTAAAAGAATGGGAGCAAGTCTGGAAAGTCAAGCTAAAATATACAAGAGCCAGTAGCACTACAGAAAATTGGTACAAAATCTTCTACCGATGGCACCTAACACCTGTGCAACTCGCCAAATTTAATAAGAATTGCAATGGAACTTGCTGGAAGTGTAAAAAAGAGGCTGGAACATACTACCATTTATTTTGGCAATGCAAGAAAATAAAAAAATTTTGGCTGCAAGTTCACAAACATACACAAAATATAATCAAGGTAAAATTCCATATGAAACCGGAATACTACTTACTGAACATAATAGATCTAGACCTCAAAAGAAATGAAGAACAAATTTTCTTCTACCTCTCCACAGCGGCGAGAATATTAATTGCGCAAAAATGGAAAGACAAAGAAACCCCAACAAAGGAGGAATGGATTAAAAAAGTAATGGAATTCAGAGACCTGGACAAGCTCTCATACATGTTAGTGGAGCAGAAGAAAATAAAACAGATAAACTGGAAATCTCTAGGAGATTATTTTAGAGAAAAAATTAAGTTAGATATTTAAAGTGCTATGATCCAACTAATAAGGACAGATATAACTAATAAAAGAAGAACTACATAATCAGATGAATATCTCTCTGCGGACCGAACGGAAGACCAATTCACCGCCCCCACCTCCCCCCCATGCCTGGTTCCCGGATCTTTTCCTGGCCCCCTCACCAATCCCCTACCCTTTCCTACCTCCCCAATCCCCTTCACCCCACCCACACACCCCTTCCCTACTATACGACATGTCTACCTATCCTTTCCAATCTTTCTATCCGGCTGATTGTTCCCCCTCTTTCATTGTAAAAGGAAAATTAATAAATAACCAATTAAAAAAAAAAAAAAAAAAGAGTTCATCATGGGAGAACCTCAAAAAAAAAAAAAAAAAAAAAAAGTTCCATGTGAAACAAAGGGTGCAAGACCCAAAAGATAAAGGTGGTAATTCAAGACAATTCTATTGTCGAAGGCTTTCATGGCCGGAATCACTGGGTTGTTGTAGGTTTTTACGGGCTATATGGCCATGTTCTAAAGGCATTAAAGACAATTCTATTCAGAGAATTAATTAATTCATGTTTGCTGAGCCCCTTTTCCATGAAAGTGACAGACTCTCAGCCTCAATTTGAATGAACTAACATCCTGAGCTCGTCCTGGTGACAAAGAGGCTCACCTGTCTGCAAATATCCACAAAGGCTTTGATATTTATCTGACTTGGGAAATAGCTGGAAGGGCCCTAACTGTGACCTCCTTTCCCAAGGGAATATACAAACTGAGGGCACAGAAAAATAATAGCCTTTAAGATATATTATGATACATACATTTGATTTAGTTTAAACATTTAATAACTGACACAATACATAAACAATACAAGTTACACATATATCACCAAGTTGATCAAATGGTTTTTTTAAAAAAAAAAAACAAACACAACAAAACAATGCTTTTGGGATTGGAAAGATTAGCCGTTTACAAGAAATGTTGCCCGGGGAACGCCTGACTGTATTTATTCAGTCTTTGAGGAGGCTCTTTCCATGTCCCCCCACGAGGGTCTTCCTCCAGGGACAAACCAAGAATAGGCAATTTAGAAGTCCCTGAACAGACTCAGAAGTGGAGTGGGAAGATCAAAAGACAACCTGGCAAAATGGCACTACCTAAAAGAATCTCACACCTTATGTGACTGTGGAGCAGAACAGAGAACTCCGCATCTGTATGCTTGTCCACTATGCCCTGCCTCATGTACAGAGGAAAAATTGTTTGAGGCTACAGACAATGTCATTGCTGTTGCCCGTTTTTGGTCAAAAGATATTTAGCCACCTGCACTCCTATTTTTATCGGTTTTAAACTAATTTATGCAGTGCTTTTGATACGAAATAACTAACCAAGTTGATACACTTTATTAAAGAGTTATGTCTGATAGAGTTTTTAGGATACAGCTGCTGCTAGGTTCATTCCGGAGCCTCTAGTAGGTTTGGCATTTCACAACTTTAGAGCTGCGGAAAATATTTTTTAAATTAAGAAAAAATAATATATATTGCTTAAACTCTTTTTGTGGCTTATAAATCTTGGGGAAGAGGGTGCCAAGGCCCCACAACAACAAGATTACACATCAAAAAAGCCAGTGTGGCATAAATATTTCAGTGTTGGACTAGAAATAGTGTTTTGGAAAATCAAGCTTCAAACCCCAGATTGGCCATGGAAACCCAGTAGATGACATTGGGCAAATCACATTTTCTCAGCTTTAGAGGAGGGCAAGGGCCTCCGAACAAATATTTCCAAGAAAATCCCATGATGGCTTCATTTAAGAGTCACCATAAGTCTAACTTGAAGGCACATAACAGTAATGTTATTCAGGAAGGAGTATGGAAAATCACATAAGGAAAATAATTGCTATGAGCTAGGAAGTAATTTGGAAAACTTTCTAATCTTACAAAGGATGAACAGGCATGACAGTTAAAGGAAACCTCCAAGTTTGTAGACAGCATACCTCCCAGTATCAGACAATAGGGACAAATTGCCGGATATATATATTTTATATAAATCAGTGTGGTGAAGCAGTTTGAGTTTTAGACTTTGGCCCCGGGGAAATAAGGTTTGAATCCCCACTAGGCCATAGAAACCTACAAGGTGATTTCAGGCAAATCACATTATCTTGGGCTCAGAGGAAAGCAATGGCAAGTACCCCTGAACAAATCTTACTTGGAAAACCCCATGGTAAGTTCACCTTAGGGCTTCCATGAATTAAAAATGACTTAAAGGCACAATGATAACGACAAATCTTTATATGTAAACTTCCAGAAACATCTGACTGATCACAGAACATTGGACTACAATAAATATTAATAAAACTTTATTTATATACTGCTCTATCTCCCCTGGGGGACTCAGGGTGGTTTCCAAATTGTAAAAACACAAAACCATATATTTATTTATTATTTATTTACTTTATTTATATACCGCTTTTCTCAGTCCTCAGGCGACTCAAAGTGGTGAACAACATTGATACAAAACATCACGAGACAAGTATAGGGCAATTAAAAACAACTGTAACATAAATCATTAACATCAGAATAACAATCATTAGCGCCTCGACAGTAAAATCAGAATCCAGTCTCATCATCCATTATTTCGTATTCCTATGTTCCATTACACTGTTTAATCAAATGCTTGTTCGAACAGCCAGGTCTTCACTTTCCTCCGGAACACCAGTATGGAGGGGGCCAATCTGATATCTGCAGGCAGGGCATTGCACAGCCGAGGGGCCACCACTGAGAAGGCCCTGTCTCTTGTCCCTGCCAAGCGCGCCTGTGATGCAGGCAGGACAGAGAGCAGGGCCTCCCCAGATGATCTTAGTGTCCTAGCCGGTTCATAGGAGGAGATGTGTTCGGAGAGGTAAGTAGGGCCAGAACCGTTTATATAGAGTAAGCAAAAACAAACAAACAAACAAAAACAAAACCAGAACTAAATGGCAATGTCCCATCAAGGCCATAAAAGCATTCTCACATTTCTCCATCAGTTGTTCCCCTCCAGTTTGAAAAGAGCAGAAAACAGGACAGAACTGTCATACTTTCTTCCAGTGAATCCAGTTTTGTGATGTCACACATAATAATATCAAAGCAGCTTACTAGAAAAAGCAGACATGGCTTTAAAGCAAGCCACTGCTAGCAGAAAGAGCACAGGAAAGCAGAGAGACATTCCAACAAGACAAACGTGTAGCAAGGTTTTCATATTCCCCATCAATTTACATGTACAATTATTTTCTGACACCTTCCTCCCTTAAAACCATTTTTTCTCTACGTGGCTGGTCAACTGCAAGAAAAGTATTTTTCTCCTGACTCTTTCCTCGGATTGCTTGTATCACTGAGTTATTTTTATTTATTGATTCTGGAGAGAGAGTATCGACTGCTTGTTTCAATCCGGTCCAGCACAGCTGGATGTAACAATTTAACTCTGTTAAGGCAGAGATGGGCAAACTCCCACTGTGACAGCCAGCCATTGATTAACATCAAATACTCACAGCCTTTAATGCCATTCAGGACCCAGCCTCCTACATTATTAGCCGGCGTATGGCTCAGGAAACACAAGGATATAAATCCAATTCTGCTTTTGACCTCCCCCGGTGAAATATACCACAATCTGTCTGCAGCTGAGGCTTAAGACTTCCCATTGTTGAGAGCAATTTCTTAATGCAGTTTGTTGCACCACCCTCTGCGGAGCTCGCTTTCATTTTTTCGATCGCCATGCAAATGGCTGAGCACAAGCTGCAAAGGCCTGGATCTTTTCCTTAACTGATCACAATTGGTGGCATTAGTAGAGAGACACTCAGCTTGGCCTCCTGGCAAGTATGATAATCATAAGGGAATTTCCATCCCATTTTCTTTTCATGAGATTATGTGCTGGGATAAATGCAACCCCATTAGTAAAGAGGGCTAACCTTCTGTTGCAGTCAGAAGAAGAATGGTAAAAGGGAACTTGGCGGGTTCAATATTTAGCTTGCATTCATTTTTTAAGGTTGAAACAGATACAAAAGGAGGAGGGAGAAAGAAAAGATAAAATATTATATGGTGGCCATGCAGTTCATGGCTTCTGAGGTAGATACTGTTGGCCATGTTGTTTTGCTTTCTACATGTATAGTGTAATTTGCAAATTATCTTTCATGGTTATAGAAATGCTGTGTAGATATAGACATTACATACACAAAATGTTTGCATTTTGTTGCAGAAAATTCCCACATTTGGTTTATGCATCATTAATGGAAGATATAATGGTGGCAGAGAAATACAGTAGTTATGAGGGTAATT
This sequence comes from Anolis sagrei, assembly GCF_037176765.1. NCBI lineage: Eukaryota > Metazoa > Chordata > Lepidosauria > Squamata > Anolidae > Anolis > Anolis sagrei. Next base: position 152,103,679 of record NC_090023.1, read on the forward strand.
GCCTCCCTAAATAGAAATTATGTCTCCTAATAAAGTTTTCCTGTTGTTCACAAAATTTTAGTAATGCAGAAAGTGAGACACTAAACATTGTTCTTCTACTCAACTTGATTTAAAATCTGACAATTGAGAATATTTTCCCTAAATAGACTTATTTATTTATTTATTTATTTACAGCTTTTTATATTCTGTCCTTCTCACCCCGCAGGGGACTCAGGGCGGATTACAGTGTACACATATATGGCAAACATTCAATGCCAATTTTTGACCTACAAACATATACAGACATACACAGAGGCTATTTAACTTTTTCTGACCACCAGGGAAGCTGTCGCTTTCATCGTCCATCTGCGACGCTGATGAAGCACTTCTGCATTCCCGCATGCTTCCCTGCTGGAATCCTTTGCTGGAGTCTTCTTTATGGCCTCATTAATCAGTTAATTTAGCCTCCCCACACTTTAAGGTGGTACCTTATTTTCCTACTTGACAGATGCAACTGTCTTTCGGGTTGCAAAGGTCGACAACAGGCTACACACAATTGGTTGGAAACCCACTCCAACCCGGGCTGGCTTCAAACTCATGACCTTTTGGTCAGAGTGATCTTAATGCAGCTGACAGCCAGCTGCGCCACAATCCCGGTGCTGACTGGAAATCTTAAAGGCACCCCAAACAGTTCCTCCACTTGAGACAGGGAGTGCATGCATACATACACATACATGTGCACATGCAGAATTGCTGCCCTCCATCTCACTCTCCCACATTCACTCTTGAGCATTTTTTCTGGTTTTTCAAAGACTGACAGTGATGCAGTGAGTGAGATAGAGATTGGAGTGAAATTGGCAGGAGACACAAAATGAGGTTGACCAAACATGGCTAGAGCCTACTTAAAGGCCTACTTTGTGACAGTGTGGGCAGCAGTGAATTTTTTCGACAACACTATTTTTCTGCCACCATTGCATCTCCAAGAAGTTGTCCAGTGCAGCTGTTTGAAGTGGCTACTTGTCTATTAGACACAGGTTTTCAAGTAAAAAACGTAGCCCTCTAAAACAATGGTTCTCAACCTTCCTCATGCTCTGACCCCTTAACACAATTCCGCATGTTGTGGTGACCCCCAACCATAAAATTATTTTCCTTTCTACTTCATAACTGTCATTTTGCTCCTGTTATGAATCGTAATGTAAATATCTGATGTGCAGGATGAATTCTCATTCACTGGACCAAATCTGGCACCATTACCCGAAAGCTCAAATTGGAATACTGGTGGGGTTGGGGGAAAATTGATGTTGTCATTTGGGAGTTGTAGTTGCTGGGATTTATAGTTCACCTGCGATCAAAGAGTATTCTGAACTCCACCAGCGATGGAATTGGACCAAACTTGGCACACAGAACTCTCATGACCAACAGAAAATACTGGAAGGGTTTGGTGGGCATTGACTTTGAGTTTTGGAGTTGTCGTTCGCCTATATCCAGAGAGCACTGTGCACTCAAACAATGACGGATCTGGACTAAACTTGGCACAAATACTCAATATGCCCAAATGTGAACACTGGTGGAGTTTGGGGAAAATAGATCTTGATATTTTGTACTTGCTGGGATTTATAGCTCACCTACAATCAAAGAGCATTCTGAACCCCACCAATGACAGAACTGGGCCAAACTTCCCACATAGAACCCCCATGACCAACAGAAAATACTGTTTTCTGGTGGTCTTTAGTGACCCCTCTGATACTCCCTGATGACCCCTCCAGGGGTCCCAAACCCCAGGTTGAGAACCACTGCTCTAAAAAGCCTACTGTGAAGAATTTGCATATACCTTTGCAGATAAAGCCATTCAGTTCTGCTCAAACTTGAAAGCTGTAGTTGATACAGTTTCAGTGGATGTTGAACAGTGAACACGTTGGCTCCTGCTCATCCAATGCTAGGAATGTGGGAAAGATCCTTGGGGAGATAAGAGCCACTAAAGCAGTGTGCCAGCTTTACTCATTCCTTACTCATTCCTCATGCATGTTTTTTTCTCCAAATAATTTTTAAGCATTTTGAAATAAAAATAAAAATGCACACTAAAGAAATGGGGGGGGGGGGTTAGGGGTAAAAAAGAAAAAAAAAAGAAAAATGGGGATAATAGAGTTGTTATTGGTTAGTGAGACCTTTACAAATATCTAATATGTCACAAAGAAAGTACAAAGAAAGTAGGGGTTAGGGGTTCTTATACAAAATTATCATTTTTTTCAACTAAAATTTCATCTCTATTCCATTAACACACATTGGATAAATATTGAAAATTCTAGCAATTCTAATTTTAAGCCTAGTAATTATATCTTCTTGTTCCTTCTTATATTGTCTCATGTTCTTCTTATTTTCTTTTCCAGCTCTTCTTTGTTGAAGATCAATCTTGATTACTCATGACAGATTGTTTCATTTAAATCTTTTCTCTAGTTATTAATTATTATCTAAAAAGAAAATTCTACAAATTTTGTTTAAATTGTTAGTAGATTAGTATATATAAACAAGACTTTAATATGTATCGTTATATCACTTTTTGTATTACACTAAACTTATACAATGCTATATACCCAATCTTATTAATTAATGCTAATGTATTTATTATTCAAAATGTCTTGAATTGTGTGTGGGTGCCTGATACAACATACAAGTCTATATATAAAATGATAATAACATTTTCCATCCACAACGCTTGAATTCCCATTCTTCCTGGTGTTTATATATTTTGTTGGATTAAAAGCCAACTTCTGTTAGAGCCAAATCTATTTTTTTAAACTTTGGCTATTTCAAAAACTCTAATGATCTAACTAAAATCACTCAGCATTATATGGTTTTTTTAACAGTCCATTTGTGTAGACTCTCCCAGATAACTTAGAATCATAGAATCAAAGAGTTGGAAGAGACCTCGTGGGCCATCCAGTCCAACCCCCTGCCAAGAAGCAGGAATATTGCATTCAAATCATCCTTGACAGATGGCCATCCAGCCTCTGTTTAAAAGCTTCCAAAGAAGGAACTTCCACCACATTCCAGGGCAGAGAGTTCCACTGCTGAATGGCTCTCACAGTCAGGAAGTTCTTCCTCATGTTCAGATGGAATCTCCTTTCTTGTAATTTGAAGCCATTGTTCCATGTCAAACTTCTGAAGACTATGTCTCTTGAACTTCTCATGCCTAGGGATATAACCACTTCTATGAGTATTTGCCTCCAGCATCTGATTCCCTGCTTCTTGACCTCTGGTTCCCGACTTATGCATTCTGCAATTTGATTCCACATCTTACTCACATTTTAGACATTTTCATAAGCACCTCTCTATCTGAATAGGAGCATTTGTAGATTAACTAATTGTTGTTCTGGCTGTATATTGTCTCGCAGATCTTTTGATTGAAGATGTTGTAGTTGTTCTTCCAATTGTTTGCTTCTTTGCAGTCTGTTCTCAATGCCATCCAACTTTATTGTCTCTCCAGCTAATTCCTTCTTCTCATCTCCCTCTATAATCCCATGTTGTTCTGCTCTTTGTATTAAACTTTTTAATTTGTAATCAGTGGTGTCAATCATATTTGATATATCTTATAATCTGTCCATTTTACTATTAGCTGTATCAAGAGCTTTATTCAAAATTCCAAGCTGTCGGCTCAATTCATGTTTCCAGTCTTCTCTTCTGTTTCCATTTCCTTGTCTTTGTAAATAGCCTTCCTTTAATTTATCTTGTCCTTCTCCTTCAGAATTGAATGTTTAGTCTATAGTTGTTAAAACACTTGATGTTGTCTTTTTGTTATGTTTCTATTACTTGGCTGTTGAAAAACAGAGTCCTCAAATTCCTAAGGAAGTGAAATGCCTGTTTAGACTAAGCAATTTTTCAAGGTCAATTCACGAGGCAACTCAGACATTCTCTTTAGACTTACAAATTATAAATCACAATTAGGTAAAATTCTTCTTAAATTATTTAACCAAAATACTTTGTATTATGGGTTGTTGTAGGTTTTTTGGGGCTATATGGCCATGTTCTAGAGGCATTCTCTCCTGACGTTTCACCTGCATCTATGGCAAGCATCCTCAGAGGTAGTGAGGTCACCTCACTACCTCTGAGGATGCTTGTCATAGATGCAGGCGAAATGTCAGGAGAGAATGCCTCTAGAACATGGCCATATAGCCCCAAAAAACCCACAACAACCCAGTGATTCTGGCCATGAAAGCCTTCGACAATACCTATAATCTACTCACATTTGCATGTTTTCGAACTTTGTATTATATTTCCATTTAAAGTTATTTTATCTAATCCCTTTACAAGGGATCTTCTCATTGCACACTCTTATCCTTTGTAATCAAGAGTTCAAATCAAGCTTGTCTGTTTGTTAATTGCTCTTTTAAAGGTTTTTTCAAAGCCAGATATCCTTTAAAATCATTAAATCATGCTTTTCCATGATACTTTTGAATAACTGCATTTCTATGAACCATCTCTGAGGTTAAGATCATCTTGGGAGGCCCTGCTCTCAATCCCACCCGCTTTGCAGGTGCAACTGATGGGGACGAGAGACAGGGGCTTCTTGGTAGTGGCCCCGAATATGCATACAAGGCATCAAATTGTGCCTCTGCAATGAGCCATCCTGAGTCCCCTTCAGGGTGAGAAGGGCAGGATATAAATGTAGTAAATAAATAAATACAAAAATTCTTTTTCATGTTCTCTTTCCTTTTCTACTATTCCCCTCCTTCCACATTTAGTGCATAAAGCTTGTTTTTCTTTGCATCCTTTCTTTAACTTCTATGAATCTTCAAGGGTGTCAAGGTGCAGGAAATGTTCACTGGAACTGGTCAAATATAAAGTTGGAATTTACAGCTGCAATCCAATTGGTGTGTGCTTGTTGTCTTCTTTTCCTCTTCTTAGCTGTTTTGCCTTGGGGAGGTTGCTGTCATGGAATTCCTTTTGGGGAATTCGGCTGGTCTGGTAGCTCCTCTCTGACAACTACTGTGCAAGACGATTACACAATTACCTGGGTATTGATTTATTAGCGTACATAACCTTCTTGGCTCATTGCAGGGCATTTGGAAGCCACTAAATTGTTTGCTTGTTGGCAGCTCCTGGAGCTCCAGTTATCTCACCTCCATTGTCCCAACTGGGAGTCCAGTGGCACATGCTTTAGTTACATCTCATGTGGATTACTGTAATGCACTCTACATGGGATTTCCCCTGAAGGGTATTACAGGGACCACAATACTTCTCTGTTAAAAGAACTCTGCAAGCTCTGCTTCCAGGCACAATTCACAGTACTGGTTATGACCTCTAAAGCCCTACATGGATGTTTAGGATATTGGCAGATCATATCTCCCTGTATGTGTCTGTTCAAATCCTGAAGTCATTAGGAGAGGTCCTTCTTTCAGTTCCATCATGTTCAGAAGCATGTTTGGTGGAGATGAGATAGACCATAGGCCTGGGCGGTTTCGTTTCGTTAATTCGTTAATTCGTTAAAAAATTCGTTAATTTTTCAATTACAAAACAATAACGAACCAGTCTGGAGCAATTTTTTAAAAAAACGAATTTTTAAATCGTTTCGTAAATGTTTTGTATTTTGTTATTGTATTCGTTTCGTTATCGTTTTGAGGTTGTTTCGTTATTATTTCCACATGTCTGGGGCAAGTTTTATAGTTGTTTTAGTTTTCTAAGGGTTTTTATAGTTGTTTTTGGTTTAATTAAGCTTCAGAAGTTCCCCCTGTCCCATTTGGAGGTTTTTTAGCGTATTGCACGGTCGCGTCCGCCATTAATGAATCGATTCGTTATTGTTTCGGAAATCAATTCGTTATTGTTTTGTAATTTTTTTCACATTTACGAAATTTCGTAAATATCGAACTTTTTTAAAGAAAAAAATTGTAATTATTTTAAATAACAAAACGCAAAAACCCCCAAAAAACGAATCGATTTTAGAAACAAATTTTTCCGTTGTTACCCAGGCCTAATAGACCAGGGGTCTCCAAACTAAGGCCTCCAGGCTGAATGCAGCCCTCCAAGGTCATTTATCCACCACCCACTCTAAATTTAGATTTAGAGTCACCCTAAGTCTAAAACAAAGGCACACAACAAAAATAAACTTAAATAACTTGATTATATAATCGGCCAAAAGCAAGCCCACACTTTCCATTGAAATACTGCTAAGTTTCTGTTGGTCAAATTGTTCTTCATTTTATATATTGTATTATTCATTTTTTGTACTACAAATAAGATATGTGCAGGATGCAAAGGAATTCTTTCATGATTTTTTTTCCAAATTATAGGCCCCTGCTTGCCCCAAACAGTTTGAAGGACTGAGAAATGGCCTTCTGCTTTAAAAGTTTGGGGATCCCTGGGACAGACGGTATTTGTAGTGGCTTCCTCTAGACCAGGGGTCCTCAAACTTTTTAAACAGAGGGCCAGGTCACAGTCCCTCAAATTGTTGGAGGGCCAGATTATAATTTGAAGGGAAAAAAACCCATGACTTCGTATGCACACAGCACATATTTTATTTGTAGTGCAAAAAAAATTGTAGTGCAAAAAACACCAAAAAATTGTAGTGGAAAAAAACAACAATTAAAATGAAAAACAATTTTAACAAATATAAATATATTAGTATTTCAATGGGAAGTGTGGGCCTGCTTTTGGCTGATGAGATAGGATTGTTATTATTGTTGTGTGCTTCCAAGTCGTTTCAGACAGGTTGACCCTGAGCAAGGGCCGGGTAAATGACTTTGGAGTGCCGTATCCGGCCCCCAGGCCTTAGTTTGAGGACCCCTGCTCTAGATTCTGGAATTCCCTTCCCATGGAAGCCAAATATGCCCTTCCTGGTTTTCTTCCATCTGTAAGACAAAACCCTTTTATTTTGACAGTTTTTAATACAGAAAGTTTGATCTAGGGCATTGTGCCTGTTTTAAACTTATAAGGGCCCCACTTTTATTGAGAAGTCAAGATATAAATGAACAGAGGAGGAAAAAATGGGGCGGGGGCTTCTTGAGTTTCACTGGCATGTTGTGTCATCCACATAGATCCACAGCATTCACAGCCAATCTAATTAATATTGGCAACCCCAGCAATTCATGTTGAAGAAGAAGAGAGAAGGTGAGAGAGGGTTTTGGTATTTTGAGTTTCTTATGTTATAGCATGTATGTGGCATTCCTTAATCTTTAATAAGGAGTGCCAAAATGATTAGCCAGAAGAGTTCAGCAGGTTAAGCTACTAGTTTCCCATCATTCTGCCTGTCTGATAATTTTGGTGGCTGAGTTGCAACAGTAGTAGAGTAAAACAAAGTAAAACAAGAGGAACGTGTGAGCACATGCAACTGAGTTATCAGGCATGTAGAAACATGAAAGGAGTATAACCTCAATGAGCCAGAAAATGCTAAGTTTTAGTTTAAAAAGAAAACTATGGAAAAGACAGTTTGAATATAATTTGTTCTTATAATTTATGTAATTCTGAATGAGGTCATGGTTGGCTGGACCCTTTCTAGGGGGTATCAAAACTCTACTTATTAGCTTTATTGTTGTTGTGCACCTTCAAGTTATTTCTCACTTATGGTGACCCTAAGGCAAACCTATTACAAGGATTTCTTCACAATAATCTGTTCAAGGGGGATGTGCTCTTCTCTCTCTGTGAGGATGAGAGAACGTGACTTGCCCAGAGTCATCCAGTAGGTTTCCATGGCCAAGCAGAATTCAAACCCTGGTTTATTAGTCTCCTCATCCAACACTTAAACTAGTACCTCACTGTGTCTCTCTTATGAAATTAAGGGCCCTTCTACATTATACTAAAATCCAGGAGGAATCAGGTTAAAATAACTTGCTTCCTGTCATATGTTCTGCAGTTGGTGGTGCTTGGTGATGGAAGGGTTAATGTAAAGGGTTTAGTAATCTGTAAGTAAGAGTTCATGGGTGAAAGCAATTAAGGGTGGAGGTATGCAAGAGATGGGTTGCAACTGGGTGTTTCTGGATATAAGGAGCTAGCATTGGCACTGATCTTTGGGAGAAAAGAGCATGTGTTGTAATTTGGTGGTGGATGCTGCTGGTTTTTTCCCCCAGGTCTTGGATTTTTTGGTATCCTGACATGTCTCCTGTAATCTTGAAATCCTGGAACCTTGAACCTTTGGACTGGCTTTTGACTACGTCATAGACTCTAGATCCCTGGACTTTGTTTATTGAACTCTTGGCATTTGACCATTGGACTGGACCCTTTTGACTACAAATTTATTTTTGCTATCTGTTTTTGCTTATTCTGTAGCTGAGTGCTATCTTTGTGTTTTATATTCTGGACTATAAAAACAGCCAGCAAGTAAGTGCTGTTTTAATTAAACTGTTTGTTAAAACTGGGAGTTTTGATTCATCTCTACCTAAACAAGGTAGAACCCTGGCAACGTGACACTTCCTCCTGGGTATAAGGCCTTACCCCCATCCCGCAACCCTTGGCTTTCCCTCAGTGGGTGTCTAAATGGTCCTGGAAGTCAATCTCCACAACCCTGGCACTTCAACAAGACCTGATCTGTTGAAGCATCTAAATTGGGAGAGCCTGGTTTACTTTGGATTAATCTGGATTTACCAGAGGTGTTATTTGGATGCCTCCGGTAAATCCGTTACCTATTGCAGTTTTTGGGCCTGTCTGGTAGGGCCCTAAGTTTTCCCTTCATTGATCCTCCACCTTTCTCATCAACAAAAAATTCTAACTTGTTTTCAGGGAAGCCGGAAACTTGCATATGTGCGTGTAAAATAATCATGTCCTGAAGGATCAAAATTATGCTTAGTTTCTTCTCATGCTTCATAGGGACCCTAGGGTATAGTTGTCTCTTGATAATAACCTCCTGTCATCTTAAATTATTTAATGAAGTCCATTAAATTGTCTCCAAGCTATGCCTTGTGGTCATCCTGAAAAATTATCTCAAAGATTTTCTGTGGCCTTGATCAAGCTGGCAAACCCAGTGTGGATTTTTTAAAGCACAAGGAAGAAGAACTAAATCAGATTTCAAATGCTTCTAACCTATTTGCACATGTGATCTAATCAACAGATTTCCATTATCACCTGAATAAAGAAGAAAGTACTGTTTTATTAGGAAAGAAGGATGCCAACATTTCTGCAAATTCAAAATAAATGAAAAATTGAAATGAAGTCCATAACTTCAGAAAAAGAAAATTTATGTATTCACAAACCTGTAACTTTTGTTTAGTATTCGGCACTGACATAAAAGGACAAAGCTTTCTCTAGTTTTGCTTGTGGGTCAAATTCAGTGTAGTCTAATTTTTCCTGAGTAGCTCTTGAACAATGAAAATATTCAAAGTCAGTTTCTTTCAATTTTGCATCCTATTTAGGATCATTGCCTTTCCATGGATGTTACTGTTCTGGCATCAGCTTACCATTCTAGCTGCTTCATCTTGCATCCTCCTTCTTAACTTAATATAATGGATTTCACCATGTGATTATGAGACAGCTAAGACTGAGTGAGGGCCCGTCTACTTGGACCCTTTATCCCAATGAAGGGAGTGGAGCGAATCAGCTCCCTACTGGCTGCATGATAGACAGAGCTGATGGGGGCCAACTGCCTTGAATTGAATTAACAAAAGTTGTGAGATACTTTTGAGCTTCATTGAAGCTCTGGAGCACATCCGTATTTTGGAGAGTGTAAAAAGTTGTGCTGCTTCCTATTTGGGAAGCATTCCACTTTATCTGTTGTTGTAGGCTTTGCAGCACCAAGTGGACACAGAAATTGCAAAGTTCACTGCTCCACACCTGGAGTGATGCTAGCCAGAACAATGAGGCAATTGGATAAAGAAGGTGGAAGGAGGGAGTGATTCCTGCTTTCCCTCCCATCCTCTTTTGTGTCCACTTCATTGGTACTAACAAGAACTGAGTAGTGACCAGTGCATTTATATGCCGGGTGTGGACTACAAAGCCCGGAACAATGAGATCAAAATAAGGGAGGCAGTCTGGTGGCACCAAACTGGTTGTAGTGCTGCTGGGTTGTGTAGATGCCACCCAGCGCATGTGAAGGTTCAGGGCCATTCAGTGTGGCTGCCATTTAGTTGACCATGGTGATGCTGACCCAGAGTACCCTACTCCAGAAAAGTATAGCAATTTCTGGCTTGTGTAGATGTTACCTAAGAACAATTTTCAGTGACAACAAGTGAAGACAATGTAATGGAATAAGGAGCTTCTGAGTGCAAGTAATACTACTGAAGTATATAAAAAAAGAACTGCCAAAATGTTTGCAAACAACTGTGAATAGTTGTAGTTTCTCTGTGGTCTTGAATGTACCCAAATAAACAGAACATAAATTTTGATCTCACTACATGATGAGATTCTGTATGTTTCCTATAAAGATCTGGAGAAGAGTTGGCAGCTGCTCATCCTGCTTTCCAACTGCTGGAAGCATGTTGTTGAAAATGTCTTTCAACATATCAATTTCTTTGACATCTGTCATAGATCTTAAATCAGATTCTCATCCCATCCCACTTCTGATGAAGTAAGAGAGCGGCGCTGTAAACATGCTTTCATTCCTCATAGCTCATGTCAAAAGGAAACATTACATCAAGCCTTGTTCTACATACTAATGGTGCTCACACATTTTGCACTATAAATTGTATAGAAGAGAGATATCCAGAATTATTTTGAGTTTTCTTGTAAGTAAATGACCAATCTAAAGAATACCAGGTTTCTTGACATTTTCTGACTGAGAAATAGCCATACCTAAAAGATTTTAAGTATTTCAGCATCCAGTGAATTCTGTTAGTAATTCTCTATAATCACATACCTCAACATGACTTGCTTCTCGGCAGACATGCATCATATTGTACCAGAGATTATCAAAGGTAAATACATAAGTGGATTCAAAAACCCTTAATCCAAATCAAAAGTTGAGAGCAAATCACTGCAATGGCCCCTGGGTAACCACTGGGATTTGATTCCAGGACTACCCATGACTACTAAAAATTAGCATCCATTACATAAAAATGGCAAAATCAATGTGTGCTTTTTAGATTCTTTAGAGTGAGGGGAGGGTATGTTTTCAAGCCATGAATGGTAGAACCCCTGGATATGGAGGGCCGACTCTATTTGTAATCAATTCCTCATGTTCTCAGAAAATTAAGGCATACATCACACTGGAATGTATTTTAATAAAAACATCACAACTTTATGGTGATGTTTTTATTAATTTTATAAGTTTATGGATATGACCTGGCTAAATAAAGGAGGAGGAACATCATGTGACTTAGATTTTTTTTTTTTTTGCGTCAGGAATGACTTGAGGTACTGCAAATCGCTTCTGGTGTGAGAGAAGTGACTTACATGCTGAGGTGATGACTTAGAGAAGGCTGTGAAATATGGTACATATATACTTACAGTTTGTAACATGTAGATATCTCTATTTAAAATATAATTACAATGTAAACATTCTAGTCTCTTTATAGAAACAGGAAAGCAGGGGGTTAGAAATTGCACTTATAAAGGTACTTAAGTACCCATCCAATCTGGGGCTACAAAAACAACTAATTGGTTCAAAAATACTTGCCATACTCTCATTCATGTACACCATAAGATTGTACCAGAAAAAAAAAACCAGGCCCCAAATCATGGGAGGTCCCAGAACCACAACACCAACACCTAATCTGATGCTAACAATGTTTCCCCAAGTAGTAGTCTGAACGTTTGGTAAATTCAAAAACTCAATTTTCACTATAGGTTTGATCTAGGCTTGGTTGAGCAAAAAAAAAAAAGTCTCAAAACTCGTTTTGGAGGTAGGGATGCTGGTGGTTCGATTCTAAAGTCACTTCTATTTATTTTTTTAAAAAAATCAAAACTTTCTGAAACTTCTGAATTGTGTTGTCAATGGCAGACAAACATGCGCAGTAGGGAAAAAAACTGTGTTGGCACTGGAGAAACTTCAGGGGATTATCCCTCCCTCATTTTTAGACCAATCCTGATGTAACTTGCTACAGTGTTAGAACACATGGACCACTGTTAGCTCATCATCTTTGACTTATCCATGGAGTTTTGGCAAATTTTCAAAATTTTTATTAAAAACATTTTTTAAATAATAAAGAAATTCTATTCTTGCTTTGGAAGTGTTATTTCCTGTTTCATTGGGTGGTCTTTACTTTGAAAGTAGTTGTTTTACTCTAGGAACTTGGTTTTTGTGGCGCAAACTGTTTTAAATTGGTGGAGAACAGAAATCATAGTACAGACCCCATCAAGACTGACCCCCTTCTTCTGGGCAGAAAGGCACCATGCAAACTCTCCTGACATCCATTTGCTTCCTCTAATGAGTTGGAGGGGACCATCAAGACACATCAATCTGTTTATTCCTTTTTGCAGATACAATCAATCATTTTGTTTTATCATTACTTACTGACATAAAGGACTGGCTGGCTGTGGCTGGCTACCCCAGTGCCTGGTTCATGGCAACAGGCCAAAGTGAAATGATTGTTTTTTAAGCAGTTTATGTTCTCTTGGCTTTGCAAAAATTGCTTATTGCTTTGCTATCTTCTTTAGATACCTTTGTAGATTCAATCAGTTTATTTTATATTTAGACAAAGACTGCTACAGACAGCTATAGGGGCCTTCAGACATAGTTTCTTATTAAATTGTTTATTATGCACTGTTGTTTATGTTTAATTGCACTTGATGTTTTTGCTTTATCAATGTATGTATTTTGTTTCGGCATCGAATTGTGCCGACTGTGTATACCGCCCTGAGTTGCCTTCAGGCTGAAATGGGTGGGATAGAAATAATGTAAACAAATAAATAAATAAATAAATAAATAAATAAGGAGCAGCAAGGCAGTATGGGAAATGTAGTTTAACAGCAGGGCCTTTTGCAATCTCTACCATTGGGGGCAGTGCTATTTATTTTTGCAGTGCTATTTATTTTTAATAAGCAATAAGTTCCATTCATAAATTTAAATGTCTTTTTCAACCATTTCCTTTTCTCCTCCTTAATTCTTTTTGAGATTGTCCATAGGCACCCCCCTTCCCCATTCCTTTTCAACAGCTTTCTTCTTAGCTGCCTTATTTCCTTCCTCTTCAAGTCTTCTTTCGTGATCACCAGAGATGAAGTGGATATAAAACAATGCTCTGCAGATAGCAAATTTGAATCTGCAAATCCCATACTTGGAAAAGTTACTTTTTTGGACTAGAATGCCAGAACTCGGAGTCAGGAAAAAGTAACTTATTAAACCACTGTCAAATCAAAAGCAATATGCTTATGAATGCAAAATAACAGGTATCACCCAAATGCTTAAAAAAAACCCTTTCACAGTCATCATCAAAAATTCACTGGAGTGGGGGTGTGACCATCTTTTAGTTTCAAATGACTCACTTCAGTGGTTTGAATGAGAAAACTTCCTGCTAATCAGAACTATGTCTATGTTCCCACAAAACTACCACACTTTAGTTTGAAAAAGAAATGCTTCTAATGCTTTGTTATGGCTCATTGTACCTTCCTAGTATGCAATCACTGTACTTGGTTTCGCTGACTTGATTACCTGTCATGGCTATTCATCAGTTGGCATTTTTATTTCTGCAGAGGAAATGGATCATAGGCTCCTTCTAACCAAGCAAACATGATAAACCTTTATTATGATGACTGGCCAGTTTAGCTATAGCCATTTTCAAAAGTTATGATAAGTGGCTTTTTTGCATTCTCTCATAAGAAGAAACCCATTTTCAAATGAAATGGTCTATATGCAGTCTTCTATTTTGATTGAGGAAGAAGAAATTCAAAAATTATTAGTATTACTTGTGAAACTCCCTTCTACCTCCAGCTAGCGTTGTGTGTATCTTCCATCCCCTGAGAAATGTTCAATTCAGATTATGTTGTCTTCCTTCAAAGATTCCTCTGGCATTCAGTCTGTAGGAAGAAACATTTGTATGTGCTCTGTATTTTTCTCAAAAGTGAAATCTGTTGTGTATAACATAATGGGAAGCACCGAATACACTCTGGATTTAATCTGAATGTTAAAGGGGCTATCTAGATACGTATACCTTATTCACTAGAGAAGTTCAATACCTGGCTAGCTCCCTTAACATTCAGATGAAAATCCAGTTCAGGTTCTACATCCTATTGACTGAAGAGCTACTAGCCACCATTGACTAAAACGGTTTCTCTTCCCCTTTCCTTAAATATTTTTCATACTTTCTATTGGAGTCCAAGAATGAACTTCAAAATTTGCTTGGAATTCCTCTTCAGTCAAATATCTATTTTCTCAGAAGGTGAACTATTCTTTTATTCATTTGATTATTTTAGTCATTTGTTATTTATTTTATGAGGGTGGAATGAAAAGTAATGCCTCCACCTTCGTAACTCCTCAACAGATGTGGTCTCTGGTCAACAGATGACTGTACTGGTATGTGGCAGGTACTGCCTTGTTCAGTAGACTCTCCTCTACAGTTCCATTTTGGCGGGAAGCCCTAGCATTGAATGGTTGTGTTGTTAAAGTGCAAAGTTTGGAACCCTAAGCAGATGGTCGGTCAATGCGACTTAAGCAACATGCAGTCATTGAATTCTTGACAGCAGAAGGTGTTGCCCCAAACGAGATTCATCAGAGAATGTGAGCTGTTTATGGTTATTGTGTTGATGTGAGTACTGTGTGTCATTGTTTAAAGATGTTGATGTGGGAACATCTGACTTGCATGACAAACAAAGCGTTGGACATCCTTTGATAGCAACCACCAAGTTTCATAAGCAAAAGGTTGACAGAGTGATTCAGGATGATCGTCGTATCACTCAGAGAGAAATTTCAAGCATAATCAGCATTTCACAAGAATGTGTGGGTCACATTATTGCTTTGCTTGGCTATCGGAAGATTTGTGCACAATGGGTATCCAGGATGCTGACACCTGAAATGAAAGCGCACAGACTTAAAACTTCAGAGACTGGATCTCACCACTGTATGACATCCTCCGTACAATCCAGATTTAGCACCATCTGACTTTCACCTGTTTCCGATAATGAAAGAAGATCTGCGGGGACATCATTATGCTTCTGATGAAGACTGTGAGATGCTGGTTGTGGAAACAGAGTGTCAACTTCTTCTGTGACGGCTTCAGAAAACTTGTTCATCATTACCAGAAATGTATCTGATTGTCTGGTGATTATGTGGAAATGTGAATAGTGGGAGTTAAAGAGCACATTCTAAGGAGTATTTCTGCTTTTGATTTGTTAAAATATTCCCATCCAAACCCAAGTAACGAAGGTGGAGGCATTACTTTTCATTCAACCCTCTTATACTAGTACACATACCCAGCTTTGCCCAATGTCCTGCCTTCCCTTCTTTCTTCCCCCCCATACCTTATCCCCTTTACTTTCTCTTTCTTTCTTCCCTCCTTTTTCTTTTTCCCCTGCTCTCCCTCCCTTTCTTTCCCTTCTTTTTTTCTCTTTCTTTGTTTTCTTCCTTTCTCACTTCAGCTCTCCTTCCTCCCTTCTCCAGCTTATCTCATGTCCCCATGACAAAATGGGTCATGTGGCTCCTCCCTCCCTTCTCATCTTACACATGTGACTTTTCTTTCAAATACATCTCAGAATATCACTTCACCTAGCAACAGCCAATGTTTTACTTAGCAATAGTCAATTGAGTTACATCATAGAGGGTCACTTCACCTAGCAGTACTTTGTGGTACAGACAGACAGACATACTTCTTGGATTATAGTATAGTGTAGAAGGGCCCTTATTTTCATAAAAAAGACACAGTGAGACATCATACTGGGGAGAACTGGTGTTGATGCTACTGGCCAGAAGGAATTTGGTGGCTTGCTATAATATCTTCCTAGCTCTTTCTAGCTAGGCATTGTCAAGAGAAGACTTCAATAAGGCTCTTGTTTCTGGTTGGCTCCCCTCCCTCTGCTTTTCACACTAGTATCAAGAATCCAGTACCACATTTTTTCAGATGTCAGAATAAGACTGAAGGCACTCTTTGGATGACACAAATTTCAGCTGGCAGAGAATAAATGATGGATAATGAACTGAAGCATTTATTTTGTCAGGGCTTCAGCAGATCATTTGTTAGAAAGCATCATCTAATGAATGCCACCCACACCTACCAGCTGTGTCATTGGAGATGTTGCCAGTTTCTGATGACTATTGTTTAATTCCCACCATCATGTATTGAAAAGAAATAGATTGCATTACACGATCGACACATCAAAGAACAGCTTACCTAGATAAGACACAGCTTTCATTTTAATTATCGTGTGTGTCTAGCTGCACCAAAATTCTATCAGATTTAATTCAACTTAATGTTGGGGTATACATTTTGTGGTTTTTATATTCTTTTTCATCGAAGGAAGGACACAGTAAAGTTATTATAGTAATGACTCAAGACTCAAAGCTTAAGGAAAGTTCCTATTAATGAATGTAGAGTGGGTATTTGTGTGTGTGTGCTTTCAAAACAAAGTCTGATTCCATGGAAAAGCAGAAATCCTCCATTGTTTCAAAGCCTGTGGTTTTGAATGGTGGGTACAAGTGGTATGATTTACATGATTTACATGATGAATGCAATAAATTGGAGTTATAGTTTTATAGGTATTCTCTGCCAAATGATGTTGGTGCCGTACCAAACCATAACTCTGATGATTCCACAGCATTCAGCCATGACAATTAAAATGATGTCAAACTGCATTGATTCTACAGTGTAGGCACAGAGCAGTTTATGTTGATTTCAGTAAATATGAGTAGTTTTCTCAAAGATTAGAAAAAGAACTCCCAGAGTCCCCCAGCCATGGTGGATTATCTGCTTTAATAATGCGAATTATATGGCAGTGTAGAGGGGGCCTTAGACACGTGATGTGTAGGTCCAACAGGGATGCAAGCTTTCATATTCTTTGGTGACACAATCATGAAGAGGGAACAGAACTGTTTTCTGCTGCCTTGGAGACTAGGACTCAGAGCAATGGGTTCAAATTACAGGAAAAAAGATTCCACATTAGTAAGAACTTCCTGGCCGTGAGAGCTGTTCAACAGTGGAACTCACTGTCTCGGAGTGTAGTCAAAGCTCCTTTCTTGAAGGCTTTTAAACAGAGACTGGATGCTCTATCAGGGGTGCTTTGATTGTGCTTTTACTACATGGCAAGGGGTTGGACTAGATGGCCCAAGTAGTGTCTTCTGATTCTGTGATTCTTTGCCATAGCGACTTCCCTGAGCCATCTGTCACATTGCCCATGTTCAGTTCCAACAAATAGATACTAGTTTGTGGTGGTTTAAATGTAAATTAAATTATGAATGTTCACACAAAGGGGATTATTTCTGTTGTCTGTATGTTGCATAAGACTCTGTATGAAATGAAAGACATCTGGAAGAAACTTTTCCCTTCCATTGAATGGAGCAGTTATGTTTTTAAGGAAAATCATGCTTGGGTGTCCTTGCTTCACTTTTCCTTCTGAAAACAAAATATTTTCCCTTGTGGAACACATAGTATTGCTCTTTGAGACTTGGACGACTTTATCATATTCCACAGTCAAAACAGCAAAAATAATGGTTCTCTCATAGTATGTGTAATGAGCTTTCACAAAGTAATTTCCTAGAGTGTAGTCCTAAAAATGCCTCAAAATAGTTACAATTTTAACCTTAGAATTTTAACTTTAGAATTTTTGCAAAGTAACTAGAATCATTATTTTGTTCTTATTTTCATTTTTAAAAAACATCATTGCTCCAAGTTATGGTCTGAAACACATTGTCCTCTTGATCTTCAGTACAAGATCCACAATAGACCAATTACTTCATCTTTGCCTGAACTAAACTGTCAGCCTAGATGCCCAGATTTCTGCGGTGCCCACAATAATATTTGCATTGCTAAAACTAAATGTGCCAAATTGTGTGTCAATTCCTGGAGATATCAAACTTCACCAAAGTAATGCAGGTTTAATTTAGACACTTAGTTCCATCGTACTTGGATTACTATAATTACTGTGGGACTGCTTTTGAAGAGTGTTCAAAAACTCCAGATGTCCCAAAAAGCTGAAGCCAGCCTGGTGATCTGAGATGTTTACACCAAGTAGACAACTCTTTTTCTTTTGGTTGAAACACCTCCATCAGCAAACTGTCTGTTTTTGAACAAAATTCAATATGCTAAGTTTGATCTCTAAAGTCTTCTATGGGCTGGGTCCAGAGAGTTGCCAGGCACCCCAGATTTTAAGGGACAGTCTCATATTTAAATAAAATGCCCTGCACCCCGTATTTCTGCCAATCTGAGCATGTGCTTCTGGCGGAAGTGAGTCCAGGCTTGGCCAGCCTCTCCTGCTTCCCCTCCAAATCGGTGGCATTGTCAGTGATGTCTTGCTTCCTTCTGGGCACCCAGATGCATTGGTCGGAGACCTCCCTCTCCTGTGGCCCTTTTTGACCCCCTTCTCCCTTCTCTGGAGGCCAGGAGTGGGTGCTGTCTGGACAGGCATCCCTACAGCAATGTTTTCACCAGAAGGGGTGTTGGGGCTACAGAGGAACTTGGGTGAGAAGGGGGAAGGGAAAGGGCCAGGGCCCTTCCTTCCCAGGGTGTCCCTTATTTTCACCTTTGACACCTGGCAATATTGATGAGACACTATTATCCTATATGAGTATTTGCAACCAAGGTCAGGTAGAAGACCTTCTGCATTGTTTGTTAGTCTGCCCTTTGTACAATGACCCAAGAGAAAGACTCTTGAAACCCTTGCTGACACAAGGAAAAGGAAACTCTGAACCAGTGCTTGGCTGCTGTGCTGGTCTGGATGAGGGCGAACAAATTGAAACTGAATCCAGACAAGACAGAGATATTCCTGGTTAGTTGTAAGGCCGAACAGGGCATAGGGTTATACCCTGTGTTGAATGGGGTTACACTCCCCCTGAAGATGCAGGTTCACAGCTTGGGTGTGATTCATCGTTGAGCCTGGAACCCCAGGTTTTGGTGGTGACCATGGGAGCATTTGCACAGTTAAAGCTTGTGCGCCAGCTACGCTTGTACCTTGAGAAGTCTGACTTGGCCACAATAGTCCACACTCTGGTTACATCCCATATAGTCCACTGCAACACGCTCTATGTGGGGTTGTCTTTGAAGACTGTTCGGAAGCATCAAATGGTCCTGTGAGTGGCAGCCAGGTTGCTAACAGAAGCAGCACTCAGGGAGCACACAACTCCTCTGTTGTGCCAACTTCACTGATTGCCAGTATGCTACCAGGCACAATTCAAAGTGCTGGCTTTAGCCTATAAAGCCCCTAAACAGTTATGGCCCAGCTTATCTGTCCAAATGTATCTCTCCTTATGAACCATCTATGAACTTAAGTTCGTCTGGGGAGACCCTGCTCTCAATCCCGCTTTACTCGCAGGCAAGTTTGGCGGGGGTGAGAGAGTGGCCCCTCAGTTGTGGAACTGCCTTCCTAGGGATATTAGATCAGCCCCCTCCCTCCTAACTTTTTGGAAAAGAGTAAAAACCTGTCTCTTCAAACAAGCTTTTGGAAATGCAACGTAACAGGTAAACAGAGAATTGCTTAAACAATGCTAATGGATAATGAGTTTAACCGGAAGACATTGATGATTATAGATTTAATGGTTTTATATGGATTTTTATTATGTTATATTAAATGGTTTTGATTTGTATGTATATATGTATGTCATGGCATCGAGTAGTTGCCAATATGTATGCTGCCTTGAGTCATCTTTGGGTGGAGAAAGGTGGGATAAAAATGTTGTAAATAAATAAGTAAATAGTTGAATTACATTTTATTGATAATTTTTGCATGCTTTTTATCTCGTATTTCTTTTAAATGGTAAGCTGTTTTGAGTTCCAGTTCTGTGGGGAGATGGATGGATGGAAGGAAGGAAGGTGCAATGCATAGAGGGAAAATGATAAGGATCTGAGGGCCCTTCCACACAGCCCTATATCCCAGAATATCAAGGCAGAAAATCCCGCATTATCTGCTTTGAACTGGGATATATGCCAGTGTGGACTCAGATAACTAAGTTCAAGCAGATATTGTGGGATTTTCTGCCTTGATATTCTGGGATATAGGGCTGTGTGGAAGGGCCCTAAAAACTTCTTTAGATTATGTAGGATGCCCAGTTATAAAAGAAAAAAATGGTAAATCTCATGTACCTTTAATAGTTGTTTAAAAGAAGGAATTCCACCCACTATAGTTTGTATGACAGGTTGAGGGCCTTTCCACATAACCCTATATGCCAGAATATCAAGGCAGGAAATCCCACATTATCTGAGTGTGGACTTGGATAACCCAGTTCAAAGCAGATATTGTGGGATTTTCTGCCTTGAAATTCTGGGATATAGGGCTGGGTGGAATGGTCCTAAGAAACTTCTTTAGATTGTGTAGGATGCCCAGTTACAAAATAAAACACTGGTAAATCTCATGTACCTTTAATAGTTGTTTAAAAGAAGGAATTCCACCCAGTATAGTTTGTATGAGAGGTTGACCTATATGCCAGGATATCAAGGCAGGAAATCCCACGTTATCTGAGTGTGGACTTGGATAACCCAGTTCAAAACAGTTATTGTGGGATTTTCTGCCTTGAAATATAGGGCTGGGTGGAAGGGTCCTATGTCTGTTGCTAGTCTTTCTTTTACACAGTGAAACAAAGTACAGGGCCCCTTCTCATTTTTGCATCTGACTACACAAGGATTGTGTGACAAAGGTTATATTTGATGTAGGAAAAGTAGTTCAATGGCACCTGATACCTGTCCTCCACGTCATTGTCCATGGAGTTGATTAATGCTTCCCTATCAACCCATGTGGCCTTGTCTGTAATGCAATATAGGGGAACAGAGCCAAAGATGCATGATAATATCAAACCGTGGGCATTATCAAGTGAAATGAACCTGTGTACCAATTCTACTCTTCCATTTCTCGTGGTGATTTTCTTTTTTTGGTGCTTTAGTGAGGAACTGGATTATAGATTATCCTTGCTTTTGCATTCCCCTTCTCCCTCTCTGCACTTTTTATGACTCTACAAGTCAAGGGTAAGAGCACCAGGAGATTGTGTAATATTTTCTGCATGGGAGGCGGAGGAGGGGTGGCAACTCATTAGGCCTTGGTCTTGAGCTGTTGCAGAGCTCTGATGAAGAGCCCATAAATACTTCCCGTTAGCCTGGCAGCTGCAGGAATAAGAAGCACTCCCCTCCCCTCCCCTCCCTCTTCTTCCTCTATCATTCTTTCTCCAAGACCGGTATTTAAAATGTAAATAAAAAGAAAGCTTTTAGGAGATTTAAGTGTTTCCCCTTGGTATTTAAATTATTCAATTATAACCAAAGCTATTAAAATACAGTTAATTAAAATGGTTAGAGTGTTTTCCTTTGCACTGATCACAGCGCTGCCCTACTTCTCCCTCTAGCTGTTTTAATTCCTATTAAAAATGATAATGCTCTACTTTATTCATAAATGCGGCAACTTTAACGTGCAATTCTTCAAGGGATCTTCTTGGTACACAGTGTGCTAGCCTGCTTCTTTACTAGCAGTCATGCGGAAATTTTGCTGTAGTCTTTCGAGGTTTAATCAGCAGTAGAAAAGGACTCAGAAGCCAAACATACAGCTTCACCAAGCCAGAAGCCAGCATGCCTCTTCCCTCCATACAAGGGTGCCTTATTTTGATGTAGCAGAATGTCATTCGACACTGCAAGGAAATCCTGGAGTTGAATAAAGGGTGGAATTCAAACTGAGGTTTCATAACTAACTGCATTGAAGTCAGATTCCTTAAAGATTTTGGTTTAAATTCTATTTCTAGTCCTAACTAAAGTAGATAACAGGTTCAATAGGATTTACACAAGTGTTGACTTGCCATTCCGTGTCCAATTTATCAAGTTAGAACTAGTTAGAACTACTGGTTAGAGGCTTTTATTTGAAAGATTTCACTGCATTTTGGAATGAATAGGTTGAGCCAGCAATACAAATGCACACCCCTCCCTTTCTCTCTGTTTCTCTCTTTTTGAATGTGGATGCTCAGGGAACCGAAGACCTTCACAACCTAAAGAATCAGGGCTGTACATCTTCCCAGTGTTCAATAGTGAAACATTTTCTGTTACAATTTTGTGAATCCGTGCTTACTCCTTGGATGGGAATGCAGCATTCTAAAGTTATATTCCAAGCCAGAAGATGGAAGTCAAATATATATTTCAGCGAATTTTAAGCAGAACAAGTTATATATACAGTGGAAAAACCCTCATTCATGATTGATAATTCTGTAATGGTTGTATTGGTGGTGGTGGTGGTGATATGTTTTCAAGTTCACTCCAATTTATGGCATGGGGTTTCTTGGCAAAATTTATTCAGAAGAGGTTTGCCTTTTTAAAAATTTATTTATTTACCGCATTTGTATACCGCCTTTCTCAGCCAGAGGCAACTCAAGGCGGTTCACAGTCGGCAGCGATTCAATGCCATAACAAATCTCAAAATACAGTTAAAACAATTATTTAAAAAATCAACATTTAAAATGTCATATAAAAGAAACAATAATATCTATAAAAAACAAGATCCTTGGCATCTCCTTACTGAAACCATTGTCCAATTGCATCGTCGGTCATTCCATATTTCTGTTTCCGTCTAATTATACTCTAGTAGTAAAAGCTTGCTTGAAGAGCCCGGTCTTAACTATTTTGCAGAATGTTAGAAGGGAGGGAGCCAATCTTATATCCCTGGGGAGGGCGTTCCATAACCAAAGGGCCACCACTGAGAAGGCCCTGTCTCTTGTCCCTGCCAAACACCTCTGCGAGGAAGGTGGGATCGAGAGCAGGGCCTCCCCAGACGATCTTAAAATCCTAGATGGTTCATAAGGAGAGATATGTTCAGATAGGTAAGCCGGACCAGAACCATTTAGGCTGAGAGAGAGTGACTACCCTAGGATCATCCTGAGAGGCTGAAAGAGAGTGACTACCTTAGGTTGAGAGAGAGTGACTACCTTAGGATCATCCTGTGAGTTTCTAGCTGAACAGAGACTCAAGCCCTGGTCTTCAGGAGCCCTAGTCCAGCACTCAAACCACTACACCACACTGGACCTCTTATGTCGATGACAATGCTAGATATTGTAACATCTCTGAGTGACCAATCTTAAAGCTCCAATGAACTCAGTGGATTTTTATATTTGAGTAAACAAAGATCATACTATAAATTGACTGTTAATTATTTAGGTCATCCCTACAATTTCATTGTCTGTAGACTCTTTATTGTACACCAATAAATGGATGAACTACTGGCTGAAACTCTCTACTTTGTGAACTAAGTGCACATGGCCTCCCATAAATTTAGTTGTTCAGTTGTGCTGAAGGAAAAAATTCTTGAGTGCAGGGATGTGAATCTGCATAATTTTTGTCTCATTGTGGATTATAGGAGCACCTTTTTAACTCATTGATGATGCAATTCACCATGCATTTTCAGCATTTGCCATCTAGCCACCCCACCCTACTTTTTCTCTCAGTGTTTAGGGCCTGTGTAAGAAGGGCCTTGAGACAACCGACTGGATTTCATTTAAAGCATCATGCTTTTCCAGATTGTTCCAAAGAAGTGTGAATACTCTTATTGTAGCTCCTTTAATGGGACATTGTTTGCCGAGGTAGTCCTATGACGCGAAGAGAAAATTCTCTCCTCTTTGATTTAAACAGAAAGAGAGCTCGTACAAAAGTGCCATTTCATTTATACACTGTGGCTTTTCAAAATATTAAAAGCTAGGCGAGAAGAAGAAAAGAGAATATTTTGTTCTGATATGTTTTATAATTAAAAAAGAAACCCACAGGAGTGTGAGAATGAAGCATTACATATGATGCGAGAAATTTCCAGAAAATAGTCAACAACAAAAACGGTTTCGATATTTTCATTTTTTAAAACTACATTAGCTTCCTGATATGTTTGCCCCATCTAGAGGAGCTGATGGTTTAGATGTTTATTTCTGTTTTAATAATCTTTGTCTGTCAGGACTGGATCTGGGTCTTCGATTAAAGAATAAGTGTGATAATTGTAACATTTTCTAATGTTGTCATTGTTTTAATTGTTTAACTGTTGGTTAGTGCTAATTATTAGTACAGGTAGTACACTACCTCTGAGGATGCTTGCATAGATGCAGGAAAAACGTCAGGAGAAAATGCCTCTAGAACATGGCCATATAGCCCGAAAAAACCTACAACAACCCAGTGATTCTGGCCATGAAAGCCTTCGACAATACATGTTAGTACAGTGTTCAGCATCTAATGGTTGCCTTCTGTAAGCTGCCCTGAGTCCTCCCCCAGGGGTGAGAAGGATGGGGAAATAAATAAATAAATAATAACATGCTAATGATATAATGCTTGAATTATTTGAATGTGTGGATTGACTCTGCCACATCAGATATATCAAATCTGGTTCATCTTTATGGGCTTTTCAAATACATCTTAGCTTTTTACTAAGCTGTTGATCAAGTGCATAAAATTAAAGTCAAAGTTTTATTTGTATGAGCCCCAGAACAGCAAGCTTCAAACTGTGCTTTTGTGTTTGTTCTTCAGTGTATCATGGCTTTAAATATCCACTTGGGTCACACATTTAACGAAAACTATGTTCAAAATAAAGTAAAATAAAGAGAAGAATTAAAATGTTTCACTTGTCCAACCCGGATGTTTAAGCTATTGAATGTCTTCAACTTGCACATCCCCTCCTTTTACAACCCAAGGTCATCCTTGATTTGTTTAGTTCAGTGACATTTTAAAGTTTCACAGATCCCTTACCCAACAAATCCCTGTTTCCATTTAAACATTTCCTGATATTTCCTTCATCCCATTAATGCAAAAATTTGGAGACAGTTTTGGAAGAAGGGTGGGACAGAAGCACTTAATCCCCATCCTTTTTTCTCTTAGAAACAATCTCTCCTTTCCCAGCTGCACACAGCTTGTTTTTTGTCCCACATGGTTTCAAAAAATGGTGGAGGGGGCGGGGGGGGGGGGGGGAGAGAAAAGAACAAAGACCTAGAAGGATGCCTTGTTTGAGGTAATTGGGGACAGGACCTAGATAGTTGAAAATGGACAGCCCTTCCAATGTTCACAGACAAACATTGGAACTGTGAAGATACACATCTATGTTATATTGTTTCAGTTCTTGTGCCTTATTAATCATTGAAAGAGAAACCAGAGGAAAATAATAACTAGTAGCCACAGCCAGATTGAAGTTTTCTAACATCATTTATGAAGGATATGTGTGTATGTGAATAGAATCCAGGGTCTCAGTGGGTTGAGCTGTTTTGAGTGTTCGGAGGGGTATTACATACAGATACAGATCCTCAAAGAGAAATCCCTGACCACTCAGCAGCCTGCTGTGAAGAATTTGCAAGGCACTTTGCAGATGAAGTTGTTCAGATCCGATCAGATTGGATGCTATTATTGATACAGTTCCAAAGGATGCAAGTTTGGCTCTGGCTTCTCCAGTGTTACTGGATACCTTTCCATTTGTGCAGCCCAAGGATGTGGACAGGATCCTTGGAGAGGTGAGAGCTACCACATGTATTCTAGATCTTTGGCCTTCCTGGCTGATCAAACAGCCCAGAGGGGGACTGGCAGAGTGGGTGAATTTGGTGGTCAATTCTACCTTGAAAGAAGACAAAGTTCCAACTTGCATAAAAGGAGGCAGTTGTGAGATCTATATTTTAAAAGTTATCCCTGAACCTTTCTATAATGGACAACTATTCACCGGTGTCCAATCTTCCCT
The DNA here is from genome assembly GCF_037176765.1 of Anolis sagrei. NCBI lineage: Eukaryota > Metazoa > Chordata > Lepidosauria > Squamata > Anolidae > Anolis > Anolis sagrei. Next base: position 152,129,305 of record NC_090023.1, read on the forward strand.
TTCTGACCAAGGTTTTGGAGCATGTGGTGGCTTCCCAATTCCAGGGATTTCTGGATGAATCAGATTATCTAGATCAATTTCAATCTGGTTTCAGTCCTGGCTATGGAAAAGAGACAGCTTTGGCCACCTTGGTGGATGTCCTAAACAGAGCTAAAAAGGGGGAGTGTGCCCCTTTTGGTTCTCCTGGGTCTCTCAGCGTCTTTCGATACCATCGACCATGGTATCCTTCTAGGTTGTCTCTCTGTGATGGGACTGGGAAGCACTGTCTTACAGTGGCTTCAATCCTTCCTGGAGGGCTGTGTGCAGAAGGTGGTGCTGGGGGACTCCTGTTCAAACCACTGGCCATTGACCTGTGGGGTTCCTCAGGACTCAATTTTGCCCCCATGCTGTTTAACATGTAAATGAAACTACTGGGAGAAGTCACGCAGAGTTTTGGAGTACAGTGCCACTTTTATGCAGATGACTCCCAATGCTACTACTCCTTTACACCTAATGCTAAGAACGCTGTCCTGATCCTAAACCAGTGTCTATCATCAGTAATGGACTGAATGAGGACAAACAAATTGAAACTTAATCTAGACAAAACAGAGGTACTTCTGGTCACTTGGAAGGCAGATCAAAAAATAGAGCTCCAGTCTGTGCTGGGTGGGGTTACACTCCCCCTGAAGACACAGGTTCACAGTTTGGGGGTTCTCCTGTACTCAGCACTGAACCTAGAGGCCCAGGTGTTGGTGATGGCTAGGAGGGCCTTTGCATAATAAAAACTTGTGCAAAAGATGTGGCCATTCCTTGAGAAACCAGATCTGGCCATGATGGTACATGCCATAGTTGCAACCCACCTGGATAACTGTAATGTGCTCTGAAGAGTGCTTGGAAACTTCAGCTAGTCCAAAAAGTTGCTAACTAGGGCTGGCTATTGGGAGCAGACAACTCCCCTGTTGCAGCAGTTCCAACAGCTGCCAGTCTATTTCTGAGCACAATTCAAAGTGCTGGTTATGACCTTTAAAGCCCTAGATGGTTCAGGTCCAGGTCTAGGTTATTTGGCTGACTGCATTCCCTTGAGCCTGCCCGGTATCTGAGTTTTTCAGGAGAGGCCCTTTTCTTGGTCCTACCTCATTCTCAAGCTTGGTTGGTGGGAACGAGAGAGAGGGCCTTCTTCACAGGGAAGCCAGAATGCCCCCCTCCCTGCTGTCTTTCTGGCATCAGGTTAAAACCTTTTTATTCTGACAGGCTTTGAAAGAAGAAGGTTTTTAAGATCAATTCAGTGGTGCTGTGATTTTTTTTAACTTTGAATATGTTTTAATGGTTTTTAAGTGTGATTTTTTATATTTAATTTTGTTTTAATGTTTGTATATTTGTATATTTTAAATGGTATGCTAATGGTTTTATGTTAAGCCACTTTGAGTCTTTGGGAGAGATAAAGCAAGGTATTATTATTATTATTATTATTAATAATAATAATAACTTTTAGCAAATCCATCCTGTGCAATTTTGAAAAATCCAGAGGTTCAACCTCAATTTTGCAGCATATAGAATTAATCGTAAAAGCAATCAGATTAGCAGAATTGGATTTTTTAGTAGTCCTATTCAGGGCCATCTTTACAGCATTATAAAGCAGTGAACTGGGTCCTGCCTACACAACTACTAACAGGGATAAAAATGTAAATTACTGATAATGTACATTGCTTGTTTTCTCTTTTTCCTCTGCTGCTTGTTTCCTTGTCTGTGCTCCACTCAAAACATTATGTTTCATTTCTGCTCAAAGGGTTACTTACACATTCCACTAACACAGTGATGGGTAACCATTTGAGCTTGGTGTTTCAAAATTTGCCAAAAACCAGAGCATAACTTGGGTGGGGTGTCAACTTCGAGAGAAAATAAATCATAATTTTTCAATATTTATAGTTTAAATAAGAAAAATGTATATTCCAGGCTGAGTTATGGAGTGAACAATGCTCAAACGTGCAGATGTTAAATTTGTAGAGCCTTTTACAAATTTAAGGATGGAATTAGACTGGCTCTTATAAGGTGTACTTCTCTGTATGCAGCCGCATGTGGCCGCATGCCATCAAAAATAACCATGTGTGTCAGTGCTGACATGCATGTCATAGGTTCACCATCATGGCACTAACACATCATAAGTCTATAGCTTCTTTTTCCTCACTTCACCTTCTTACACTTTCCTTCCAACATCAGAAGAGGGTCTGCTTCTGATGCTGGAAATGCACATTGTCATCAATTGTCTCAGTCGTTAATTGCTTCCTGCGAATTTGTTACAATATTATGCTTCCATAACATTGCAAGCAGTAAAAACAAGACCATTTCTCACACATGCTAACTCTCCACTACAAATCGTAATGTTTCTCCTTCTACCAAATTAGTGGGAGATTTAAACGTTGAAGTGGGTGATAGGAAGATTAGTGTTACATTCTGGTCTGTGTGTAGATTAGCAATGGGGCCTCTGATTGTAGTGCTTCCAGGCTACTGCCCAGTGTACCATACATTAAGATAGCAGTGGTCCTATTCATATCTAGTCAGAAGTTACACTGAGCCCAGCGTATGCAGTATTGCAGGATTGTCATCTCAGTTGTATTCTAACTCATCTTTATTTAAATAAATTGAAAAAGCCAACATAGTGAATTTTTCCCAATCATAAGTTACTATTAAGCTAAAAGAGCAATTCGGGATCTTTCGGTGTGTTTAGGTATGTATGAAATTTCAGCAGCCAAGAAAACTGTGTTTTGAATGGTGATGCCCTAGGGACAACAGGTTAGAAATAACGTTCCAAGTGCTATTTGAGTGCAGCAAGTAATTTTCCATATGTGAGGAGTGGAATGTGAAGGCAGCTTAACTGTGTCAGCCAAAATGAGGTCTAGTAAATAAAATTCAGTACTACAGTTCATCATTAACTGTTTGAAAAAAAACCACTAGATGCTTTCCTGTTGTGCTAGTAACTCCAAAGCTGTTTACTAGAAGATTCACTAGAATCAGTAGCAAAACCCTGTAACCCATTTTGTGATGGTTTTTACCCTGACAAGTTGTCTACTAAAAATTTCTGTTGCTCTTGTTATTGTCCTTATAGCCCTTGTAGATGTCCCTATGGCCGCCCATATCTTAAAATGAGTTCTAGGCAGTCCTGAAGAACAATTCAGAGAATTCAGAAAAGTTATTTGCTGATTCCAGAGCTTGGAAGAGATACTTTTTAGACTAGAGCTCCCAGAATATCTCAGTGTATTGGTGCGATATTCTAGAAGTTGTAGACAGAAAGTAACTCCTTCAGGTTTTGTGTGAAAGAATGCAATGAAGAATTTTGTTTCCTGAATTCTTCCTGCTCCAATCAAGATTCGCATATCAGACCTCCTTCAAAGGCAAAACAAAGAAACTATTTGGAAATTCATTCTTGTGGAAGCAGCTGGCCATTACAGATGTATCAGTGAGGAGTTTTTCCTTCCATGAACTTCTATAAATTAACATCTTTTAAGTTTAAAACTGTATTCATGCCATTATCTTGCTTATTCTTGTTAATATTTTATCAGCTTCCATGCTGTTTGCTTGTCCCATATTGGAATTTATTTCTACATTTTAATCTTACACCTTAATCTAATGTTTATTATAATATTTTAAGCGACTATTTACAGCCAGATTTTAAAGGAAAGATAAAAATATCTGAAAACACAGTAATTAAATACTTACTGTTGGATACCTGGCTTGTGAAAACTTGTTTGATGCTTACTGCAATCAAAACACTCAAGAAGGGCTTTAATGTCAAATTTCAGCCATGGAATTTGCATTAAATGTCTAAAATCAAAACGCAGTGTAGACAGTTTTGTATACCACCTAATCACTAGTATGCGACCTATGCCAAGGGCTCTTTTCAATAGTTTAAGAATTACTTCTTTCCAGTCATATTATGGTGAGAGAATTAGCTTTAGCTTCTGTATGTGTTTATCCACTTTCAGACACTTTGAGAGATGGGAAAGGCTACCTAATTTATCCACTGCAGCACGTAGCTGTGCAGTGTGTACACAAGAGAAGAGTGTGACTAAAGAGCATCTGAAAGAGATTATCGTTGCTTGTCTGGGCACATTCCTGAAACAGCCAAAGAAGGAGAGAGAGAGAAAAAAATCCAGTCCTGGAATGATCCCCTCAGCTAATCACTTCTGTTTTCAATTTTTTAAAAAGAGCCAAGAATTCAAGGTGGGGGCCAAAAAGGAGGAAGGGAAAAATACTCTGATATTTTCAGTTTGTGTTCTGTGTTACTAGAATATGCCACAAAATGTCAAAAAATAACTGCCCTTTAAGAGTGTTTGTGGACAATTTCTCAAGAAGGACTTGAGTCACAAGCGGACAGGAATTGTTCCATGACCTTGTATGCACAAAAGAGACCATTTTGACCACCAAAGTGGCTGCACCTGCCGAGAGGGAGTTCAGTGGAGATTTTTGTCCTGAATGGAATAGTGTGTAGGAGTCAAGTGTAGTGCCCTTGGGAATGATGGATGCACTTAATGTCTTAACTGAGTCTTCTCATTACAGTAATGGCTGATGTTTTCATTATATTTATATTCAGCTGTCTCCAGTTCACTCAGGGTGGCCTATCTTATCCAATATGTGCTACAGTAGCAGCAAACAGGAAAATGGTGGCATTCTAATTTTGAAAAAAAAACCAGATATAGTTCATGAAATGGGAAAAGGGATAAAGCTAGGAAAGAAAGGAAATGGGGCTGTAGTTCTTAAAAACTTTCCTAACTATTTGGGGCTCTTGTTTTGCTTTGGAAGTGGCCCTTTCTTGCCTTTTCCCCACAATAGCCATTCACCACATTGTCAAGATGTTAAGTTGTGGAATCACTGAATGCTAATGACCATTATGAGTGTCCAATTGGTTCACACCAATCAGTTGTGAAAACATTCCACATCTAAAATCCAGGGATAGATGTAGTTAAGTTATTAGTGGAAGGGGCATAGAAGTGTAACCTGAAAGATATAGCCAACTTGAATACTAGTCAGTTATAAATCTCAAAGAAATAAAAGGAATCACACATAATAGTTAGTATGTAAATTCTGAGGATGAAGAATCAAATGGGAAATAAAAAATAAATAACTAGAAAAGATTGCAGAAATATTCACTTCAGCTCATTTTAAATTTTAATGTGTGCTTTTTTTTCAATCTATCACACTTAATCTCCAACTTTTATCATTATTAAAAAGCTTGACCAAAGGTCAGGGATCCAGGAACATTGAGGCCCAAAGGTTGCCAACCTCTTCTACCTAAAGTAAACATGTTATAAAGGCACTAGCCCACCAATGTCACTACCTTTCCACAGTGGTATGATTGCTTTCCCCTGTGATTCAAAAGGCTATGGTGATGGTGGCAGTGCTGCTTGTAGACTTTTGATGAGAAGGCAGAAGAAATGTGCCAAACAGTTACTAAGCAGCAGAAGCAACGGCAGGGAGAAGTGTTACTGGTGAAGGATGTCTCATGGACAACAGTAATGGCACTGTTGCTAACATATGCTAGTATTGTGCAGAAGGAGGCACAGTGAACTACTTGTAAATGCCTATTAACATCAATACCCCATGATGAGACAATTCAAAAGAAACAAGTCATAGTGTCAGAAGATGAAACTCCACATTCAGATGGGACTCAACAAGAGATTGCAGTGCAACAAAGGACAAATATGAGTAGCACGGTATCAAATGACACAACTGCACTCAAACCAAAAGAATGTCCAGCTGTTGTGCTCAGATCTGCATAACACATTATTTGGGAATGCAACGTGAGAAGCATGATTCAAGGAACCTAGTTATAACAAAACAAGAAACTGAATATATAAAAATTGCAATACTTGGGTTGAGTATGATAAAGTGGACAGGACAGAAGTATGTTGAGTCAGATAATCACACAGTGGTTATGGGGTGACATTTTTTGTGAGATGAGATGTGGCAAATCAGTCAAAAGATATAATGCAAAGTCTGACTGAATCATATCAATAATACTTTGAGGAAAATCCCTCAATATAACCATAATCCAGGTTTTGACACTGAAGTCATCGGTGGCTCCCCAACTATGGAATACATTGCCCGGTATTTAGAAAGTTTTAAGAAGAATATCAAAACCTGGCTCTTCCACTTCGCTTTTGGAAATTAACCATATGATCTCATATTGCCATTAACCCTCAATATTTGTGTTTAGTGCACCCCTCCTCCCCCCTGTATGAAGGTCCCTTTTTTCAACCCCATCTTGGAAGAGTTCCTCCCTTATAAACAACCCACTCCACTGTTATCCCGCACCCTGTTTTTATCTTTAGTATTTTATTCTGTACATGCGGTCCGCTCATTGCTCTTTGTTATGAATGATTTTATTGTAATCTTATTGGTTGTTGTATTCCTATAGTCTGTGTTTTATGTAATCAATTATGTTGTTGCTTTAGGTTTTGATTTTATTTATTGTACTGCGTTGTTGGACTTAGCCTCATGTAAGCCGTCCTGAGTCCCCATTGGGGAGATGGTGGCAGGGTACAAATAAAGTTTTATTATTATTATTATTATTATTATTATTATTATTATTATGCTGGAGTCCAAAGGAAATTTGATCACACATCAAAACTTTTTATTAATCAAAGACAACTGATATTAAACCTAGAAAATACAGCAGTGTCAAAGATTGTAGGAAAATTTGGCCTAGGATCAAGAAATGAAGCAAGTGAGTGAGTGACTGAAGTTAACAAGGCCAACTGTTTGTTCATTGCAAGTGCATTCTCCAAGCAACCAGAAGTACTTGTATACACAGACATCACCTGGTGGCAAGAATACAAATAGACTACATAATTGAAAGCAAGAGATGGGGAAACCCAATTCTCTCTGCAAAAGTAAGATGAGGAACAGATTGTGACATGCACTATTATAGAAGGTTTATTTATTTGTCGTGTCAGGACAACCAGTCAAATTATATTACATTTCTAACAGAACAAAGCAAACAAACAGACAAAATACAACATTTGTGAGTTTGGTAGTTGATTAAATGTCCTTTGACCAGTATCTGGCCACTTGGAGTGCTTCTGGTGTTGCTGCAAGAAGGTCCTCCATTGTGCATGTGGCAGGGCTCAGGTTGCATTGCAGCAGGTGGTCAGTGGTTTGCTCCTCTCCACACTCGCATGTCGAGGATTCCACTTTGTAGCCCCATTTCTGAAGGTTGGCTCTGCATCTCGTGGTCCCAGAGCGCAGTCTGTTCCAAGTTGCCCAGTCCTCTTGTGCCCAGGGGGGAGTTTCTCATTTAGTATCAGCCATTGGTTGAGGTTCTGGGTTTGAGTCTGCCACTTTTGGACTCTCGCTTGCTGCGGTGTTCCAGCGAGTGTCTCTGTAGATCTTAGAAAACTATTTCTAGATTTAAGTCATTGACATGCTGGCTGATACCCAAACAGGGGATGAGCTGGAGATGTCTCTGCCTTGGTCCTTTCACTATTGGCTGCTACTTCCTGGCAGATGTCAGGTGGTGCAATACCGGATAAGCAGTGTAATTTCTCCAGTGGTGTAGGGTGCAGACACCCCGTGATAATGCGGCATGTCTCATTAAGAGCCACATCTACTGTTTTAGTGTGGTGAGATGTGTTCCACACTGGGCATATATACTCAGCAGCAGAGTAGCACAGCGCAAGGGCAGATGTCTTCACTGTATCTGGTTGTGATCCCCAGGCTGTGCCAGTCAGCTTTCGTATGATATTGTTTCTAGCACCCACTTTTTGCTTGATGTTCAGGCAGTGCTTCTTGTAGGTAAGAGCACGGTCCAGAGTGACTCCCAGGTATTTGGGTGCGTTGCAATGCTCCAGTGGGATTCCTTCCCAGGTGATCTTCAGAGCTCAGGATGCTTCTCTGTTCTTGAGATGAAAGGCACATGTCTGTGTTTTGGATGGGTTGGGGATCAGCTGGTTTTCCCTGTAATAGGCAGTAAGAGCACCTAGAGCTTCGGAAAGCTTCTGTTCTACCATCTCAAAGCTCCCTGCTTGAGCAGTAATGGCACGATCATCAGCATAGATGAAACTCTCTGTCCCTTCTGGCAGTGGCTGGTCATTTGTATAGATGTTGAACATGGATGGAGCAAGCACACTCCCCTGAGGCAGAAGCAACCAGCATTATAGAGGGTGTGGCAGCATAACTTCCTTTTTTAAAATGCGCGTCATTCAGTCGGTTGAAGATATAGTAGAGCGCTAGTGGTCTCTTAAGAGAGGTGGGAGTATAAAGTTTTGTCCTGACACCGTTCAGTCACCATCATGTGTTGGAACAGTGAGGAGCGTGCTTTTTCCGTTTAGGCCTACTTTTCGAGCGGATGTTCTGTGATCACAACCCAGCGAGCCTTTCAATCGCTTTAATTTAGCCCCTGTCCCGGACCGGAAATCAATTGTGACATGGGTCACTATATTCAGACAAACTGCAAGTGTGACAAGACGAAGAACTGGAGTCCCTTGGCCCATTAGATCACCTGAGAACATTGAGGCAGTGAGAGCTTCAATGTTGTGATTACCACGGTGTTCTGTGCGCAAACATGCACCTGCCCTTGGACTTTCCGATCGTTCTGTGAGAAAAATTTAGGGTATGCCGATGGCATTATACATCCAGTCGGGAAGAAAAAGAATACTTGTAGAGATTACTGCAGAAAGTCAAGGAAGAAAGTGCAAAGGTATCCTTATAGTTGAACATTAAGAAAACAAAAATAATGACCACAGATATTTACCTAACGTTAAAGTAGATGATGAAGACACTGAAATAGTGAAATATTTTCTATACCTTGGCTCATTCATTAATTAGAATGGGGGCTGCAGTCAAGAAATCAAAAGACTAGAATTTAGAAGAACAACAATGAAGGAACTAGACAAGAGCCTTTGGGTCCTCCCTCTGATTCCAGATCCCATTTATCAGTGCTTAATGAAGCTGTACTGCTGCTGCTGACACCTTTCCACTACCACTATTACTGTTGTCACTGCCCTGTCCCCTTTTTCCCTTTACCACCACCACTTTAGCCACAGTCATCCCCTCCCATCCTTTAGTAATGTTTTAATATGGCTGTTATTGCTGCTTCCACAACCATCACTTCTACGGGTGTTACCTTTTCACATCATTGCCTGGCTTGACCACCAATGCTGCCATCAACCTCTCAAAGCTTCAAATATCCCCCTTAATTTCTCCTCTACAGCAAATTTGTTGCTCTGGAGAGTGACAAGATGGCTGCTGTTACTTCCAAGTCTATCTGGCTGCTGCTGCTGAGTGCAGAAGCCAAAAGTATGTTTGCTCAACAGCTGATGTGACTGACAGATGCTCTGAAAGGCTGAGAAGTGAATTTTTAATTAAAAGGCAGTATTCTGGTGGAGACTGGGTTGTTTGGAGGAAAATCAATACGTAAAATGAGTCTCGTTTGAGGGGGAGAATTAAAAGAAAGAAAAATAAAATGGATGAAGGAAAGGAACAAAATTAATGCAGGTTTCATTTCATTGGTAAAGGGTGTAGAAGTGAAAGGGAGGAAATACCAGACACAGGGAGAAAGCATAATGAGAAGAAAGTAAAATGGATGCTTTTCTGCTCTGGGCTGAGTTCTTGGTTGATGCTTTTTAGGAAAAATATGGAAGCTGAGCAAAAGAGAAGATGTTCAAGAAATTAATGAAATAAATGCAACCATTTTATGCTGTAAGATGGGTGTCAAACTCATTTTCATCAAGGACTACCTCAGCTTTATGGTTGCTTTCCAAGGGCCATTGAATCCATGGAGGCAGAATTCATGGACACCATGGGCCAACTATTATATGTTTACTTAGTGTGCAGTACTCTTTAGGGTTTACCCAATTTGTGTCCCCAAATATTACCAAATCACTTCTGATTATCCACCATGTGAACTGAGGATAATGGGAATAGTAACCCAATAGCACATGTGATTCTGAGTTTGGGGAAAGGTTAAAGTCAGGCACCATACCCTCAAGCTTTGTATCTAGATTCAGATCCCACTATCCTGACTAAACAGAACAAATGGAAGCCTTCCAGATGTTATTGATGTTGCTCTCATCAGCTCTCGTCATGACATCTAATGATGAAGAATAGAGGAGTTGTAGTCCAGTACCTGGAAAGGCACAAAAGATGACATGGCAGGCTGGACTTGGCCCATGAGGTTTACATTTGACACATGTGCAGCAAGATCTCTGCCAGAATGCAAATCAGAGGTCGTAAATAAAGATTGGTCCCTTTAGCTCTGGGATTCTTCTTTTTGGTTTTTACCCCACCCACTTTTGACAAGTAAGTTATTCTTGAAAAATCAGTGAATCACAAATAGGACTCTAAACCCACCCAATGAAAAGATGCCCAAGAAGGAACTAATCTGTAACATTTTGGGATGATTATTTCCATGAGTTGCTTATGTTTGGAAAAGAAGCACTTACTTTCTGATACTCAAGGGAACCTCACTGAAAATCATTTAAATATAGTGGAAATATCCACTACAGTGCAATGGCACCCTTTGAGAATCACGTTCATTCATCAATACTTATTGATAGCCCTTCATCTATATATTTTTATGTGTAGACAATAAAACACACATACACAATGTCCTTTCCTGGCTATGTTGCAAAACAAAGGAATCCAACAATTATCTCTTATACAAGCACAAGCAATTTCTGTCACCCTGACCAGGTAAATTAAGTTGACTAGTCAATAGGGGTCTTGATCACATTACTCTAAAGTTTTGTCTCTAGACAGGAAACTGGGCAGATCAGACCATTCTGTAGATACCGGTAGCCTCTGAGTATGCTATATTAGTTTAGTCAACTCTACAGTTAAGATTGTTCAGTAACTGAATATAATTTATATTGTATGACATTTTTCTTTGTTGAATTTTGAAACATGTGACTTTGGCTCCAGCTTTGTGTGGATCATGTATTTACTCAAATCTGATGCTCACAATTTTTTTGACTAAATTACCTTCCCAAAATTAGAGTGCACACTAGATTTACCTGAAATTCCTATTTGAGGGGCAACACCTCTAATTTAATTTCCCTAGCTCAATGCTATACCATCCTGGGATTTGTAGTTTGGTGAGGCATCAGCATTCTTTGACAGCCCCCATGACTCCATAGAATTAAGCCAAGGCAATTAAAATAGATTCATTTTACAGCATAGATGCATCCCAAGGTTATCTTTTCCATTGCTGAAAGATGTTTTTAAAGAAAGAATTGTGAACACGCAGACACTGTACTACACACCTTTTTTGGCCAAATTACAAGGAGTGCACTTTTTGTCATTGTGCATTACATTCACCAGCAAATACTTTTGCTTGGTTTCAAGGTTTTGAAAACTGAGGTATTAAATTTATCACAAAATGGCTGAAAGATTCATAGCATGATATGAGAGTTGTATGTTTTGGGACTACCATTTTCTTTTCTGGACATCTGGATGAGCTCCTACAAGAATTCATGCTTCTATGCAGTGATGGTGTTGTCACTTAAGTGGGGAGATCTATAATGTTCATTGACTGCCTTTCTCATCTGCCTCTGCAACTCTCTCTCCTTCTTTTTCTAAGGCAAATATGAAAAGGCTAGAATTACGGCAAAGCTGTGAATCATTTTTCCTTTGCAAAACCTCTCTTTGGGTGGGCCTCTTTGGCTCTCCCTTACCCTGTTGCCTCTATACCCCTGGCATGCTTCCACTTATCTTCAGGATATATGCCTTTTTTCCCCAGCCATAATTTTTCCATTACACCAAAGGAAAGGGTGTCATGTTTAATTATTATAGTCACTGTGGTTCTTACACTTTTATCCCTTAGATCAATGTTTCCCAAACTGTTTTTCCTAAATTAAAAGTGGAGCCAGACTTCACTCTTACTCCCAATTTGCAGCTTTAATGTGAAAAATGGGGGAGAAACCAACCTTCAGGGAGAGCCCACCTTCTGTGCTTCTGTATGAGTTCCTCCTTGGAGCTAGAAAGAGGCACTCCTATAGAAAGGATTCCCATTAGAAATGCAACAAGCAGCCTTCCCAGTGGGTGGGTAATGCTGGTAGGTTTCTGCATCTGGAGTGATTGAACGATCCAGTTCAATCTGAATCAGCAGTTTGGTGGAATTATTTGGCCTCTGTGAAGGTTAAATAGAGGAAGACAAGGCTGGGGCAATCAATCACACAGAGACACAGTAGGAAACTCCTTTGTGGGTGGAGTGTGTTTGTTATTTAACCTATCATTTCTCATGACACTCTAAGTGTTCTCTTCATGCATCCCAGTGTGCTCTGACACACACATTGGGAAATTCCTACCAGAGATCTCAGGCGTATAACATTGGCTAGATGAGTTCTCTTAAATTACTGTTTGTTTTCCTAACCCTAAATAATGAGTACAACAACAGGCCCTTTTGATATTTTTATTGCTTTAGCTAAATCAATTTACTTGTCACAGCCAAAGGATGACAGATAGAAGGTAAACAACAGGCTCGCCAAAGGAACACATCCATTTATTAATAAGGCTGGGAGAGCACATGCCCCTTATTTTTAACTCAATTAGTACTAATTAGGCAGCATTTGTTTATTTAAACCATGCCTTTCTATTATATCAGATGGCAAATCTGAAATATGTACCATAGATTCCCAGTAATTACGCAGCCATCAGGTTCTCAATGATGGGGATGCACTTGCCTTCTGTCTCATTATCATTACATTAGGTAAAGTAAAACAGAAGGCATTTACTTAATCATTCAACAGAAAGCCAGAGTCTGTTTAGGGTGGAGTAGAACAGCTGCTGACCATCCGGACCACCAGCTTTGGGGGAGTGTGAAGTAAGAGCCCTCTGTAAATTGACCTGGAACTCGGGTTTCCTAAGTCATAACCTTTCTTTTGTAAACCACACTTCCTGGGACCTAACCTCTATAAAGTGACTTCATCAGATTTCTCTTCATATCTACAAAAAAAATCCCATTATGAAGCAAACTTTACTTCCAGGCTTGCTGTGGTGCACATGTACTATATGGCAACACCAACATTTTGCTTTGCAGAATGTGCAGACCTACAAGATAGATCATTTTACAAAATTTCCCCTTGGGTTGTGTGTCTTTAAGTTGATTCCAACTTATGGTAACTATCACAGTTTTTTTTTCTTGGCAAGATTCATTTAAAGGATGTTCACTTCTACCTTCCTCAGTGGTTGAAAGAGTGTGACTTGGCCAAGGTCATGCAATGGGTTCCATAGCTGAGTGGGGATTTGAACTCTGGTCTCCAGTCATTGTCCACTATACCACATTGCCTTTACACCCTTGATAGTTGTAAATGGATTATCCAAATTTCCACTACCTGCCATGTACACTTTCCCCCATTATTTAAAAAAAGTCTTGGACAAGATGGCAATGATACATTTTAATAAACACCTGTGTTAGCCATTTCATACACAACTAATATCTGACTGTTTTCGATGATATATATTTAATGCTTACACATCCTACTTTATTGTCTAATTGGTTTATCTCCTGTCTCAACATTTTTTTCACTATAAGTTTATTGCTATTATTGTGTATTATTTTGTATTATTCCTGATGTTACTTTGTAAGGCATTGAAAATTTGCCTGTTTTTTGTGCTGTAAACCTCCTTGAGTCCCTTTTGGGAGAGAGGTGCAGTCTAGAAATAAAGTTTTATTATTACTGTAGAGTCTCACTAATCCAACATAAATGAGCCAGTAGAACATTGGATAAGCAAAAACGTTAGATAATAAGGAGGGATTAAGGTAAAGCCTATTAAATGCCAAATTACATTATGATTTTACAAATTAAGCACCATAACATCCTGTTTTACAACAAATCAAGAGAAAAAGCACTTCAATATGTGATAACTTTATGTAGTAATTACTGTATTTGCAAATTTAGCACAAAACATAGTAATGTATTAAAAGACCTATGGATCTCGAAAGGAGGCAGACTGTGTTGGATAATACAGAATGTTGGATGAATGAAGATTGGATAAGAAGACTGTATTACCAAGGGATGTTTTAACAAATCAGTAGGATGTTGCATTAGGTGTATGCTTTAACCCAAAGTAACATATTGGGATGAAAGGGCTCCCATATTATCTTTGAAGACATCAGACACAGATAAGTAGAAATGGCATGCTGTGGTTGTCAGTACCATAAACCTATTTGGGGGAAATAAAATTTTGATTCATGATACATGGCAACATTAGGGTTCACTGGGGTCAGGAACTGCCCCAATGAACTCTTAACACCCACATGAAGTGTCTATTTTAGGAGGGTTATGTTGTATGTATTTCTATTTTTATTATAACCAACCTTGTATTTTAGGAGGCATTAGGGGTATAGATAGATCACACTATCCCATATACAAGCATTCCTTTGGAAATGAGGCATTTAATATGCCCTGCAATACATTGAAATGTTCATTGTTCCCATCAGAAAATAGTCCATAATTTATATATTTTTAAAAAATCCAAATACATGAGGACTGAGGTTAACACTATTGTAGTTAAGTAGTAAAATACTTTAAAATGTAAAATGGACACCACAAATTATTCTAGCACAACTGTCCCCATATGGAAGAAATACTCCTAAAATTCTGCTTGCAGCAAAGTAAGAATGCAGTGTTTTAAAACTAATAAAATATGCTTCTTTTTTTAAAAAATGTGCATACATTTAAATTTTATCAATACTTTGAATTAGTACAGTCTTCCTCAAATGAGAACCTTTGACGTCCTGAACTATTTATTTATTTAATTACGACATTTATAGCTCGCCCTTCTCAACCATATGGCAACTCAAGGCGGTTTACAGAACTATAACCATCTCCATTCTTACTCAAAAAGAGACGGAGGGGGGTAATAGGAATTACAGTTCAACATATTCAAAAAACAACAAGTTAACTTTAATTACTTAATAAAGTCCAATATAATCTGCTCAGAACTAAACCTCATTGATTTCAAGAGGACTCACTATAAGGATGAATTGTAGATGGGGTTGTTGGGAATCTGATACAAAGAACATTGTTGACAAAAATGAATTATTTAATCAGTTAATACAATGCTATGGTTTTTCAGAAGAAAACCTCTATTACTGAAATGGACATAAGCTGGATCCACAAAGGCTGAAAAAAAGAAACTCATCTCATACCTGCTCCAAGCAGTCCACGTGATATATGGCTGTTTCCACAACAGAAGTGATGCTTCCAAACATTAATCTACTGCAAGAAGAACAACATCTTATTTTGGAGCTTCAAAGAATGTTGACATGTGGACAACTGGATCTGTCTGGATTCGGGAAATCCCTAGCCACACATTTTTAAAAAAACACACCACTGTTTGATCAACTAGAAGCTGGCAACTAGAAGCTGACTTTGCTGGCAAAGTCACCTCTGGCAGGATTCCCTATTGTGACCTCACCAGAAGCAATGTCACCAGCAAGGTTCTGCCCCCAGGAAGACAGGGCATTGTTATTGGTGCACTGACTGCCCAGTTAATAATCTGAACAGTAGATGGGTTACGGGGCACTCCCATGCTGTATATGGGACAGCACTGGAGCTGAATACTCCAGACTGTTTTCACTGGCGCAGATGCAACCTTATTCCCAAGATCTATATACTCATAGAATTAGTTGATTCACATTACTTTAAGTGAATTGTAATACGTTGTGTTGATGTGGTTTCTCATTCATGTGAGTAAGAAAGATTATTTCTTTTTTTACTTGCTACATTTAAACAATTTGTTGTGTTTGTTTTATAATCATAAATATCAAATTTGATGCTGGAAACCTGTTGTCTCATCCATTTAGAAAAGTAATTTTACATGCTGGGTTTTTCACATTGTGACATTATTAAAGCACAATGTAAAAATCATGCATGATGCTGTACTATAGAATTAATCAGCAATCAATGAAACAATGCAAAATTACATTTGCTGTGTTGGTAACAGTCTTTGTCAGCCAATTTGATACAACTCTATAGCGAAAAGCCATTTTGACACAATTGGTGGTGGAGAAGGGGGGGGATGAGAAAATGAGGGAAAGTTCATCTACGATAAACTCTAATTTGCTGTTGCAGAATCAGAAATATCATACTACATTAACGTTTTGATGTAAATGTAACTTTCCTAGATCTAGACAATATTCTCCTTTTGATGCAACTCAAGATCCCATTGACTCCTTTAGCTGCAGCATCACACTGTTGCCTAATGTTCAATTAAGGACTGCTGACCAAAAGGTCAGTGGTTAGAATCTGGGAAACAGAGTGAGCTCCCCTCTGTCAGCTCCAACTCCTCATGCAAGGACATTAGAGAAGCCTCCCACAGGATGGTAAAATATCTGGGCATCCCCTGGGCAACGTCCTTTCAGATAGTCAATTATCTCACACCAGAAGTGACTTGCAGTTTCTTGGGTGGCTCCTGACACACACACTAAAAAACCCTAAGATTCCAAGTACTTTTTTACATGGATTGTTGTCAAGCCAAGCATCACCCATCCTGTATCTGTACATTTCAATTTTTTTCTGCATAAGTGAAGTATCCTACACTTCTCCTTGTTGAAATTCTTTTCTTTAGTTTTGTCCTAGCTCTCTTGATATCATTTTGAATTCTGTTCCTGTCTTCTAAGGATGAAGGATGAGGGACAGCTCTCATAATCCTCCACTATTTATTACAGTGTATGGGAATCGGAGCTGAATCTTGGTTTTTCGGTATTCTTCTCCAACCCTCAAAATCACTGCACCATATTGGCTTTCATACAAATATTACAAAAGAGGAATGTCCTTTCATGTTCTTCTGTTCCTATTTTAATACACACACACCCTTTTGTCCTCTGCCATTTTTTCTCTCACCATCACCCCAAGCACATCCCCTTTAACCATTTTTATTCTTTCTATACCCCCCCCCCCCCACCACCACCAAAAGAAAACAGGTTACAGGGGAAAGAAATAAATCCCTCGTAAAGAGGCCTATGCTTCAGAGGACTTTTGAAATTAGCCCCAGAGCTGCAGAGTCTTCTACAATTCAGGGGGTACAGTACAACTCCTGTTTCCACAGAGGATATGATTCTGAACTTACTATGGTAACAGGAAATGGAGGATAATGGCAAATCCTATTGGAATGAACAACTTCAATCAAATGTTATCATAGAATCACCTTAGAGAACCTAGAAAATTCCTTGAGATATGTCCTCTAGGTCCTTCAGGGCGACCTCAGGCAGGTGCATGTAAAAACATTTTCCCAAGATACATGTTTTGCCATGTGTGAGTAGGTAGAATCACGGGTACACAGGTCATATTGTATAATCTTCCTCTAAACCAGCAGCAGTCATTAAAGTTGGAAGTTATGAGCTTGCTCTTCAAACAGACATCTGTTAAAAGGTCAAAGAAAGGTGGTCCTTCAGATACTTGCAAATAGATTTTAGTGCTCACTGAGTGTAAAGTCATAGGAGCCACACCCTGCTAACAACTAGAATTTCAATTGACTTCTGACTGAAAAATAACAAGGCAAAATTTAAGCTTTCTAGTTTGGTAAAACATCTGAAGAATGCCAAAGAAACCATAAGGAGTTTTAAGGAGATCCAAATATGGCTATATCTAAGGCAGAAAGTAAAACCATAACATTCAGGGTTAATTCCTGTTCTTAATCTAGTGGGAGTTTATAAAAGGCAAGAGAAGTTTAGAACAGGTATGGGACTGAATCAGAAGCCTAAATGACCACTCCACTGATTTAGATTTTGATTCAATATGATTTCTTCTTTCCCCAATGTTCATTTTATTCCAGAAATATGCCTTTGAGTCTCCTTGTGGAGAGAAAGAGTGGGGTATAAATAAGCACAGCACAATAATAAACACAATAATAATTTAATAATATTATTTTAATCATATAAATTTAACAACAACAACAACAACAACAACAATAAAGGCCTCCTGTCCCATATGTGTAGAATTTATTCTGCCTGTCTGAGATTATGTGCTTCAAAACTATTGCTCATATATTGTCTGTTTTTCCAAATTTCCAAATTGTATGGGAAGTGATACTTTAGCCAGTAATGCACACTGTTCACAGCAGGAGATTTCTTGTTTTTATTACAAGCCCTGGGTTATATCCACAAAGTGTTGAAAGGTAGCTAATCATTGACTCTGCAACAAATTCTTCCAAAATATAGAAAAATGAGTTGGTCAACTTTCCTTATCTTCTAGGTTGCATCTCTCATGAATGCTGTAAGTATCTTTTCAGTAGTGTGTGTGTATAAAAACCTGTCAGTATCACTTTTGCTGCAGTTCCATTTTGGGTTGGAGGACTCTTTTTGTCTCTCCCTGCATAGGAATTCATATATAATATTGTTCATTTTTCAAAACACATACATTTTTCAAATATATGTATTTTACTGCATATATTTAAGATATCCATGTGGCTTTGTCTTTGTAAAAAGATCAAAACACCTTGATAGTCTGAGAAATGTACAGATTTCTGACACAAAGTGCCTTCCTCCTCTTGTCAGTCATAGAAGGCGCAAAACAGATGTTTTCACGGGCATGGGTGAATTTCCTTTTCAGTATGCTTTATATTAAAGTATGAACTCACCAGAGCAGCTGAAATACGACTCCACTTTATATATTTTGTGTAGACATGCTTTGTGTCTTCTGCAGATATTTTTGAGAAAAGAGGAGGGAGGAAGATACACTGTTTATATAGATTTTGAACCTATTTATGTTTATGTACCTTCATGTTGCTTGTCAGCTTATAGTAACCTCATGAATTTTGAAGGGTTTGCTTAGGTGGCTGATATTTCAAGGTGGTTTTGCCAGTTACTTTAGCTGAAATAAATTCTATAGCACCACAGGAAGTCCCCTGTTATGGAGAAGATATGTTCTATAGGTTGATTCTTAAGTTGAATTTGGATGTAAGTCAGAATGTCCCTAAACTTTGGCATAGGGAAGGTTTGACATCCTGTGGTGTTTGTTTTGCTGTCTGCGCCCCTGTTCAGAAGATTTTACCCCACTCTTTGTCCCTGTGAGAATGGGATTATGAAAAATTTGGCTTATTGTGGAAAAAAGGATTGATGATAAGGCTTCAATGGAGATACCTTTTTCCCCATGATAAGTCTTTCAGGAGTGAATTTCCCTTCCTAAGAATAGATTTTTCTCAATTCCTGTTGTCTCACCTCCATTTTTTAGTATGAGTCGCATATACTTTGGATGTTTGTAACTTGGGGACTGCCAATACTTCTTAAACTATAGTCCTGACCCCAAATGGGGTCCTTTTAGCTCGGTGTTGAGGGTCATAAAAATTTGGCAACAATAAAAGGTTTCTGAGCACCACCTATTTATACAAATTTCTCAACAGGGGCATACAATCTTTACAGTGGACTCTACAGAAAATGCTTTAGCTTTACTCCACAAAAAGGAAAATTATCCTGCCTGTTTAGTGTGCCATACAAATGTTGATTTGTCATCAGTAAAATTATATTTTATATCTATTTTATATAACTACTAACTGTCCCCGGCCATGCATTGCTGTGGCCCAGTCTGGTTAAATAGAAAATAAAGAAAAGAGAAAGAGCAGGTTTCTGATATATTTAATTTCACAATACTTGTGGGTATACAATATTTGTTGTTGTTCCACTGTCTGTGCAGATATAGTCTGGTTTACCAATTCTTGAACACACAACATATAATTGTCCATGTGAGAAGCAATTCATGTCTAGATCTGAACCACACAATTCTAAAGACTGGCCCTTAGTTTTGTTGATGGTGATTGCAAATGCCAATCCAACTGGGAAGTGCAATCTCTTAAATTGAAATGGCATATTTGTTGGATTCATAGGAATGTGAGGAATGAGGACATCTTCAATCTAGAATATCCAGACAGATAATACACAGTGTCTGCTTTTTAGTGGATTATATATAAGTGTAGACTTAAGGCCCTTGCTTACAGCTATAGAACCCAGAACATCAAGGCAGATCATCCACAATGTCTGCTTTGAACTGGATTATCTGAATCCAGACTGCCATGTAACCCAGTTCAATGTGGATTGTATACAGCTGTGTGGAAGGGACCTAAAGAAAAACACAAGGTGCTCAAAGGATCCTCAATGAAGTAATAATAGGCAAATAGCAGCATTCCTGAGGGTGGGATGGCATTGGAGGAGGGAAGGTGGGAGGAAGGTCCACCCCCTTCAGATGAGACAATGATTGACAGTGTGGGCTTTTTAAAGGGGGGGGGGTTGAAGTTAGGGAAAGCCAATGGAAGGGACGTGATGCACATGCCCGAGCAGCCAAATAAACACACAGATCCCAAAAGGCGAGGCCTGCCTTAACTGCTCAAAGAGGCCAGCTGAGTGGGTGAGTGGTCGAGGCGTGTTCTCTCTCCCTTTCTCCCAGGTGCAACTTTGGAGTGAGGCAGAGAAGCAGTGTTGAGGGGGGAAGATGAAGGCATGGCCCCAAGGCCCACCCCCGCCACACAGCCCCGCACAATCCCACCCCCTTCAGTGCAGAGCGAGCAGCGTCAAAGTGAAGAAGGACAACAATAAACTATAATCACTAAATGAGTGCCATGGTAAATGACACATCGCAATTTCAACACAATTAAATCAAAATGAAAGTTAATTGAAATCTATGAAAATTCAATGTAGCAATGCATTTGGAAGTCATAAAATATGTAGTGTAGCGTGTGTTTCCTTGACATCCAATAGATGCAGATATTTTTGGAAAAAAACATATTTGCACCTGTCACAGGTTTGACATTTATATAATAGAAGGTATGTGGAAACATAAAAAAACATGTGCCTATTTGAATGATATGTTGTGTCAAAATTTCAAATCAATTGGTGAAGTACTTTGGGAGATTTAAGGTTTTGAACAAATGGACATTTACATTTTTATTTATATAGATAATACCCAGGGTCACATAAAATGTTCTTAAGTGGAAAGGGGTCATGAGTGGGAAACGTTTAAGAAGCCCTAGAATCATAGAATCAAAGAGTTGGAAGAGACTTCATGGGCCATCCAGTCCAACCCCCTGCCAAGAAGCAGGAATATTGCATTCATAGCACCCCTGACAGATGGCCATCCAGCCTCTGTTTAAAAGCTTCCAAAGAAGGAGCCTCCACCACACTCCGGGGCAGAGAGTTCCACTGCTGAATGGCTCTCACAGTCAGGAAGTTCTTTCTAATGTTCAGATGGAATCTCCTCTCTTGTAGTTTGAAGCCATTGTTCCACGTCCTAGTCTCCAGGGCAGCAGAAAACAAGTTTGCTCCCTCCTTCCTGTGACTTTCTCTCACATATTTATACATGGCTATCATATCTCCTCTCAGCCTTCTCTTCTTCAGGCTAAACATGCCCAGCTCCTTAAGCTGTTCCTCATAGGCCTTGTTCTCCAGACCCTTGATCATTTTAGTTGCCCTCCTCAGGACACATTCCAACTTGTCAATATCTCTCTCCAATTGTGGTGCCCAGAATTGGACACAATATTCCAGGTGTGGACTAACCAAGGCAGAATAGAGGGGTAGCATTACTTCCCTAGATCTAGACACTATGCTCCTATTGATGCAGGCCAAAATCCCATTGGCTTTTTTTGCCACCACATCACATTGTTGGCTCATGTTTAACTTGTTGTCCACGAGGACTCCAAAATCTTTTTCACACGTACTGCATTCCTATGAATCCAACCTGGTATTTGTTGACAGTCTTCCATCCAAATACTAACAAGGGCTGATCTTGCTTAGCTTTCAAGATCAGATGGGATGCGGTTATTTTAGGGAACCTGTACTTTTATAGTATAGTCCACATCAGTAAAGTCACCAATAAAACAATTGGATTTGGTCATGAATGTATGCTAAATTTGGTCAAGGAAGTAAACTAAATTTGATCTGTGATCCAGTGGACCCTATACATGGAACACCTAGCTCTGTCCTCCGACACAATTCTGTTTCCTGGACAATGAAGAGTGCAATTGAATGCTGGAGACTTGGTTTTCTGTTCTTTAGTTTTAAAGTTCTTGTCATCTGTAAGAAATCTTAAGCAAAGGAGGAAGCTTGAAAGCAGAAAGGGGAACTAAACAAAAAAAAGATTTTAGTTTCTGGCTAGACAAAAAATGCAGGATGATCATTAATTACTTGGCTGGTTAGCTGGTTAAATGCATGTCAAAATACAACCTTTACAGAATTAAGCAGAACTCTGCAAAACATCCAATTAATCATGCATGATGGTGTACAGAAATTCTGCAATATTCTGTGAGTTGATTGATGAAATGATTATCTAATAGGTTTAAACAAAATACATACACAATACATAGCGGCCCCCTTAGTTTTATTCATTTTCTGGTTTTGGACAAAAATGGGTGATGGGAATCTTTCTATGATTAGTGTTCCATCTTCCAGGAACATGGTTTATGTTGCCTTTTAGCTGCATGGTATAGCATTCCTTTGCATTTTCCCAGGGTTGCTATAGACCCAGCAGCACCCTGGAAGTTAAACAGTATCAGAGTCTGGAAAGCCAGGCTGCAGGCCCTCTGCAGTTATTGGTTTAGAAAGTATCTCTTTGGATTAGGAGTCTGCCCTTTTTCCTGGGGTTGAGATTTCCATTTTGGAAT
The DNA here is from genome assembly GCF_037176765.1 of Anolis sagrei. Taxonomy (NCBI): domain Eukaryota; kingdom Metazoa; phylum Chordata; class Lepidosauria; order Squamata; family Anolidae; genus Anolis; species Anolis sagrei. The sequence goes on from NC_090023.1 coordinate 152,151,868, forward strand.
CTCCCCTGCCTTCTTCAGTAGAGAAAAAAGCCTCAGATGTGCTGTTGGTCAGACAGATAGCTCTGAAAAGCCATTGTGAGTACAATTGAGAAATTGAGATAGATAGATAGAATAGCAATTGAGTAATTGAGTTATTGGGTTATTTAGACAGAGAAGCTGATTGAGTTATAGATATATATAGCGATAAAGAGAAACTTATTGAGAAATAGAGATAAATAGTTATTGAGTACTATTGAGCATTACTTCATCTCCAAAGCTAATCTTGTGCTTAGATAGGGGAAGACCTGTTCTTTCTAACCATAGCAGCTCAGGGTTAGGGTGAAAGATCCCAGGATTTTTTCTACCATTTGGAGAAAAGTTACCTCAGTAATTGAAGAAAAGGGAAAGAAAGAACATCTCTATGGTTTCGCGAATTGACTGTTTGTGTTGTAACTTTATCAAGCTGTGCCAAGTCTGCCAAGAACTGGAAATAAATATTTTGTTGATGTTCATATCCTGACTGGCATCAGTTGCTGAAAGTATTGAGTTATTACTTCAAAGAAAGACCCCAGTGGTTCACCCAGATAAAGACAGAAGCACATCTTAGTTTTAACTCTATAGGGTCTGGGTGTGACGGCACAATTATTTAGGCTCTTCCACAAGATCTGTCCCCTAATTCTATTTGTTAGTGCTTCTGTATCTATGAAAGGCTTCTGCAAAATATGTAGTTCTTAGAAATATGTGACTGTCAGATGTTTCCAAGACCAGGTCGTGGTTGCTTGCCTATGAAGTCCCACAGAACAAGGGATCCCTGTATTCAAATATTTGATCTGTGTTCAGCTTGCTGTAACTCCGTGTTCTTAGGATTATTTGTAAGGACTTCATCAAACTTGAGCAGTCATTCTCAACCTGTGGGTCCTCAGATATTTTGGTCTTCAATTCCCAGAAATCATAACAGCTGGTATATTGGCTGCAATTTCTGGGAGATGTAGGCCAAAACACCTGGGGACCCACAGGTTGAGAATTACTGCACTAGAGAATCTATCCACTTTAAATCCAAATGCTGCCTCCTGCAAAATTCTGGGGTTTGTAGTTTAGAGAGGGACCTTTAAAATGCTCAGCTAGAGGGGTACTTTGCCTCACTAAACTACAATTCCCAGAATTCTGTAGGAGGTAGAAACCGAATGTAAAGTGTATAAATGCTCTGTGATGAGGTCTAAAGAGTTGCCATACTCTATTATGGAACTTTGAGATGGAAATTTGAGAGGTCATAATGACTCTCTCTAGAAGAGTAATCAGTGTTCCATGAGTGTTGCATGTCTATTGGCATAGAAAGAGCCAAGCAGAAAATAGATATATACTCAGTCTTCTTTGTAAACATAGGACAAGTGTCATATAATCAAATATATGGTCTAAGAGAGGAAACAGAAAGAAGAGAAAATGGGTTCAAATTAAACTAATAGGGGAAGAGAGAGTGACAATGTATGTAAACAGTAAGTCGGCAAGCAAAGTAGCAGTCAGCAACTATAGCCATGCAAATGTTAATACCTCTAATAGAAATATCCTCTCCAGTTAAGCTACCCTTGAAGCTTACCTAGTTATCTTTTAGATGCCAAGCAATGACATATTTCTTGTTCTTCCGGGGCTTTATCAGCTGCCTTTTTCTCTGCGAACGCTAGTTTTCCACATCACAGTTCATTCTGTCTTCAGTCTTACAGAAAGTGGGGAACCTGTCTATTTCCCTGTCCCTGCCAGCAGTACAAAACTGCAGGATAGTGAGTGTGAGAAAGAAGTTTTGGAAAGGAGTGTGTAGGCACAATGCACCAAGTATACGATGCCAGATGCCTCTGGATGATGGATTATATATTCACATGAGCTAGCACAAAGCTCCTGTGTTACTCCCTCTGATTCCAAGTGACAACTCTGCTTTCTAAATACAAGAAAGAGTTTGAAGTGGGCTAGCTGTGGAGGGAGCTTTGATGTCCTGCCATCACACTGAGTTGTGGAAAGCCTTGTTGTCTTACGTAGCAAGCAGTTGAGGATATCAAAGAGAAGATGGGATGTTAAATTTTTATTGATGAATGTTTAATAGTCTGAGTTGTAAGCTGTCAGGAGTAATGCTGTAAAAGGATTCAGTGTGAATCTTGCTGTTTGCCGTACAGTACCTGAAAGTGATTAGCGTTTTAAAGAGCCCCAATCTTTTTTCCTCTTTTCCCCCTCTCACAGCAGATGAAAAGGAAATTATTGTCATTATTAGAGGAAAATGCAAATGGGCTATCATGAGCAAAGGTGCACCTGTCGTTTTCTAGAGTCTAGAGACAAGAGACTTTTAGTTAATTTTTACAGCAGTTTTAGCTATGTATGTACAGGAGCATCATTTCTAATGTCTAATAGAGGCAAGCCACATTAGGTTTCTCATCTAGAAAGAGGAAAACTAAGACAGTGAATGATCTAAGGTCATCTTGACCTCTCTCAATGAAACTGATATTCCATGACAGTTGCGTAATCCATGATAGTGGCTACATACCAGGATGAACAATCCAATTATTATACCTCTCTCAACTAGCACAATGGAGCCAATTTGCTATCCACGATCTTGTGGCCATACTTCCATGTACCCTCATAACCTCCTCCACCCATAATTCCACTGCTCTATAATTTATTGTTATTTAAGCAAAATTAAAATTTCAACAGTGGTTACATTTTAAAAGGTAGATATTATTTAAAATAAAGAATAGCTCAGGAATAGTGACAGGAGGGGAGGGGAATAGGAGAAAAGAAGACTGGGAGCAAATTTACACAAATTACTTATCTCAGGGTTGAAATGGAGTGGTGAATGCTGGATCAGCCCTGGGATGCTTTAGAGTGCTGCAGAGATGGGAGGGGGTCCTAACTGTTCAGTGATGCCAAACCTAGTATGGCGCAATCAAACAGCCACCTTACCAGCCCCTCCCATTCTTTTTTGTCACAGCAGCCAGTAGGTCATGTCAAATCACTCCTTGCATGAAGTAATATTGGCCAGAGATCCAGAGTGACACAGGAGGGAGTAGGAATAGAGGAGAAATCATTCCTTTCACTCCCCCCCCCCCCTTTCTCTCTTGACTTGGCACCTCAGCCAACATCATTTCAAGTAATGAGCAATGGTGGATACTAGCCATGTCACTACAATCCCCCAGTCACTACAATGAGAAGTACAGGAGAGGTGATGAGTTATATCCTATGTCCCCAGGCCACTCCATTCAATGTATGCTACTTTGAAATATATATATATATATATATATATATATATATATATATATAGACACACACACCACACGTGATATTTCTATCCTGTCTTTCTCAAGCCCAAAGGTGACTCAAGGCAGCTTTACAACATAGGCAGCTATTCGATTTTTTTTAATTAATGGTTTACATGTTTTATATTTTATACTGTATATTTTATACATTATAAAATATAAACATTTAAACCATTAATAAAACCATACAATAAAAACCATTAAAACATATAAACCCAATGCCTTCACTATTCATCTTGTTGTCCAAAAAACATTGTCTTAGCCATTCCAATTCAGTTCCATATAAATCCGTGATTGTCTACAGCACACTTACGGTCTCTCTATATATGCATACATTCACACACACACACACACCCACACACACAGATATATATACACTCACACACATACAAACATATGTGATGCATACACTCTCTCATACACACTTATAAAAAGGAACACCTTTCAAACTCTTGAGGGGATTAACTATTTTAGTGTATTGCAGGAAATCTTGCAAGAGTCTTGTGGCCGGTTACAGATTATCATGTTTTTTTGTTTTTATTTTTTGACATTCTCTTTCACTAATGACACTGCCCCAAGCTGTCCTACTGCCTGATGTGGGAGTAGAGATGGCATGCCACACAAATTCACCAGTCATGCAAAATTTGATGGGAGAAATACCATAAGCCATACATATTCTACAGAAACTACCATTTGGTATCCATTCCATGCAAAACACTTGGATTCCAAAAATTGGTCAGGAATGCCAACCATTCGGGTAGCCAAGCCTATCAAATTCTGTCCATTCACAGGATCAGACAAGAGTAATGCTGTAAGTCACAGAAACCACTTCCCATTACCCATTTCAGGGAAAACATTTGTGTTGTTAAACATTCCGACATTTCCAGATTGCCATGCTCACCAAATTCTTTAGTTTTTAAAAAATGGGCATGATGCAACAAGCAAAAAAAAGTAATAGGAGCTGTTTAGTGCAAACATCTATATTCTATAACAGTGTTTTCAAAACGTTGGTCTTCCAAGTATTTCAGACTTCAGTTTCCAAAATTATTGCCTGGGCCAAACTCACTGGGGCTTCTAGAAGTTGAAGTTCAAAACATCCAGAGGCTTAAAGTTTTGAAATCACTTTTTAAAATATGGACAGGAAGGCCAACCTTCTGATAGGTTCTTGTAGGGTTCTTTTTTCTTCTTACACTACACGTATATAGTTAAGTCCGGGTATTTAATTGGGTGAGCGTAGTTCCCTGGAAAGTTGCCATTTAGGGTCATTTTCTGAAATAGAGATATTTGCCCCAAACCAGTGAAAAGAATGTGTTTTTATACAATTCTTGTGGGATATTAAATCATTCCTATACAGTTTAATGAAATTGGTAAATTTGGTACACATGCTTCCCTGGAAAGTTGATGTTCCGGGCTATTTTCTGAAATGTGGATGTTTTTTCAGGAAATAATACAAGAAGGTGGTTTCCATGGAATTTTTGCAGTTTGTTTCATTTCCATCTAATCTGGCAGCACCCTGAATATGGCTGTCTGAAAAAATGCTGTTCTGGGCCATTTTCTGTAATACAAATATTTTGCCTGGAATTGATACAAGAAGATGGTTTTGTGAGTTATTGTACCACTTCTATCTAGTCCTGTGTGAGTGATGAATTGCATCGCTAGGTTGGTATCACAGTTCAGTTTCTGTATTACAGATGTCTTATTTAGACTGGATGGATCACAGCACAATCTGTGAGTTCAACATTCACAGATTTAATTATTCTCATATTATTTGCTACCATCTTCACTGCTACTTTAAACTACTTTTAATAGGGATTTCAACAACATGGATATCCAACTTAGAATCATAGAATCATAGAATCAAAGAGTTGGAAGAGACCTCATGGGCCATCCAGTCCAACCCCCTGCCAAGAAGCAGGAACTTGATCTGTATTTAGTTAAGTCAGTCCAATCTTTGATCACTGGAAGTAAATCCAACTGGGGATTGGTTGGGCCTGGCAGTGCATGTATTCCTGATAGGATAAACCAGGAGGCAATTGTGATTCGGGTTCCAGGTTAGGAATGTCAATTTGAGAAAAAGGATTGGTTTGCTTTGCTGATGACATCTCTTCTACGCCCCACATAGGAAGAATATGATGTGTCCCTGTGTTGTGTCTAGACTGATAGAGATGGAATGAAAAGAACTGATAATGCTAGCTTTATCCAGAATTAACCTGGAACAAGCAAGGCCACATAAGAGTTTGCTAACTTTTGTACTTTTAAACTCATTATCTTGGTAAAATGCATATTTCCAAATATAGGGTTACCATGCCAATGAAGTAGAAATAATTAAATAAAGGAACATTATAGGATACATTGAGGAAGCCTGCCAAATGCCTATGTATTTGCCAATAAATGTGACCTACATATCTGTGAGGTAGCTGGGATGTATTAAGGCAGAAATGTATAAATGATTGGTGCTTTGTCTTGCTCAGGGTGTCTATCTGTTTCAATGGTCTTGAGATCTTTTCAATGCAGGTAAAGTAAACCATTGTGGTCTCCCACTACTTGTCCTTTCCCAGTCTGGTCTGAACACCACGATTCTATACTAACTGTCATAGTTGCATCTTGTGGAACCTTGGGATTTGGAATTTAGGGATAAATGTTTAATATGGTAAGCGAGAGAGCTCCTCTAGTGCCTCTGACCAAACTACAAATTACAACTACTAATGACGCATTGACATTGATCCCTTTATGTGGATTAAGGCAGCTTGAAAAAGTGATGTTCCAAAGATTCAGACACAAATGCACACAGCAACGCAATGGCTTTAAACTGGGATAAGCAAAATCAGGAAATACTATGAAATAGAGCCCGCAATGTGCATCAGTGCACCTAAGTGTAAACCACATCACCTGATTAAGGGATGGCGACTCCAGTGATCCACACATGTGCATTATGGCGGGGGAGCTGAAAGTCAAGTAAACCAAAATCCTTCACAATCATGAAGCCATGGATACTGCGGATCCCAGAAATGGGTCAGAGCCAACTACTCCAGTTCATATGAGCACGACCCAGGTCTTGACTTGGTTTCATGTTTGATCAGCTACATATTCATATTGCTTTCTCTTCTGCCAGTTTCATGATGCCTTAAATGATCAGTGCAGATTTGCCCAGAGATTTCATAGGATTTTACTATGGCATTTGAAGTGAAATAATAGTGCTATTCTTTTGTGAGGTGAAAAAGCCTGTGGTTTCAGTATAGTAGCATGGGAGTTCAAGGTGGAGGAAAATAGTTTGTGCCCCAATGCAAAATTACCTACCCCAGAGGGCATACAAAGATGATTTCTTATGCAGATTTGCTAATGTACAAGTGAGGAAAGTGATCATGGCATATCATCTCTGTTTAATCATCTGGCAGAGAGAGGGAAAAGAAGGACTAGTTTCACATGGAAAGCAAATGCCTGAGCTGATGCTGCAGTTTTTTGTGAGCACGCTCTACTCATTGAAAACATTTGAACCTTGAAATAGAAAAATAGACCTCTTAATTAATTTCTCTGTTATTGTATAATGTGTAAAAAAACCCCCTAATGCACAGATTTTTTTTCCATTTTAATTACAAAAGGGGAAAACGGTGTGTACAAGAGTGTAACAGGGAGAGGGGTGTGGACTGGGGCAACACAACATTGAATTTCAAAAGTAATTATGTGGGAGGGGAAAGTTTATTAGGCTTCAATAAGCTAGCATAGATGCAAATAGAATATATAATGGAAAGCTGACTCTTAGTATTACACCCATTAGGGCTGTAGTGAAAACATGGACCATCTAAATAATCAAAAATTGTTCATAGCTTTACACAACTGGAGGGAAATGTGGCCACGAGGCTACATAACCCCCGACTCCTGTTTTCATAGCCCTTTTAATGCCTTTTAATTTATTGTTTTAAAAACAATTTAATGGGGGAAAGCCATGGCAAAATCTCTCGAAGTGAACAAAAAATAGCAAAATGTTTTTCTCATGTAAAAGCACAGACTGGTTGATTTTTGAGCAAAAACACTAATGCATCCTGCAGTAGAGATGGAGACGCCCCCCCCCCCCCCCCACGATATTTGCTTTGCAACCGAGCTAAAAATAAATTTGTACTGTGGGTTCCAGGACTGATGGCAACATTACAGAGAGGTTAATAATTATTATGTTTATTATTTGTAAAGCACCTCAAGGACTAGACTCCATCTGGACCAAAGTTATTGTTGAAAGAACAATCCCTTCCCAGAGGCTTGCAGTCTTAAAAAAGATAAGGAAATTAAGACAGGGAGGGAAGTGGAAAGTGCAAAAGAAAATGGGAGACTGAGGTCTCGAGGCAAGTGAAATATTTTATATGTTGGTTACACGCAAAAGGGGACATGAATATGCTGTCTGAATTTATTGTATTTATTTACTTTGTTTTGTACCCCACCCTTTCTCACTCATTGAGGAACTCAGAGCAGCTAATAACTCCGCAGAAATTTGATGCCATACGAATCTAAGACAATACAAAAACTCAAAATAAATATAGATCACTGATACAAAACATTTAACACATCACATAAAACTGCAGAACATAATAAATATTTAAAACGTTTAACATAAAACATTTAAAATCAGTCTTTTCCAGCAGATTTCTCCAAATATTTTTAAAGAATCTTTAATTATGAATCTTAAATTCTGTTTCAATATGTATTGCTTTTATATGTTCTTTTAAGTTGGTGTGTTGTGGACTGATTGTACTGTAAATGTTGTATTTTAATGTGTTGTTTCCTACCTTGATCTGAAAGCTCAAGAGTATCTGTAGCAACAGTACTTTGTTATAGAGACAATACAGTATTAAAGGTATACAAACCAGAGTCTCAAAATTTTCATTAGCCTCCTATGTCAACATAGTGGTTACAAGAGTCTTATTGCCAGTGTAACACCAGATGTAAAGGTGCAGCTGAGTCGGATGCCGCTACTTTTTACTCTTTTGTTTATTTCCTCTCTATCTTTTTGGAATTTGAACACATGCTGTGTGCATGTGTGTCTTTAATATACAAGTTTGTGATTGACTCACAGGTCGGTCTACTTTGGGGTGTGTCTTTGTTTCCATATGCCTGTCTCTGTGTATTTACATACACATTCTCACTAACCCAAATATATATATTTAAGATTTACAGTTCTGGAAAAAATCTGGTGAATAATGTAAATGATTGAAGATGATGCCTCCCAGAAATATATTGTTCAGGACTCCTTCATTTAAATTCAGCCTCTCATTCGCACTTGGTAATACACTTTGCTGTATGAATTATGGATTCCTGTTTTTATCTCTCACACAACACATGAATGTTTGATAAAGATGGGTTCCAATATGTTTGGTCAAAATGGTCTTCTGAAATGAGGTTAGAAAGAAAGAAAGAAAGAAAGAAAGAAAGAAAGAAAGAAAGAAAGAAGAGTGAGAAGGTTTTCTAGTAATTATGCATGAATTTAATACGAGGCAGGGGGAGGAGAAAGCCCACACCCCCTGCCCTGATGTTTCCATTGCATGCGAGTAGGAGACTATGAGTGCTGGCAGCCTATATTCCTTATTTATGCTCCTCCTGAAAGCAGCATGGGAGAGACTGCAGTCTGTTTTCCACACTGCCGTACAAATGCCTCAGCCATACCTTATTGTTTTCAGAGGGAAGAGGCTGCCTTGATGTTCAATTATTCATAATGCCTTTGTGAAGCCAGTTAATTTCCACAAGGAGTCTGGAGTCATGCCAGAGGAGTATCTCATCCATTCATTTATTCCCTTTGGGTATCAGGATAGCTGAAGGCCCTTGGTTACAGCAGGATTAGCTACTCTGACAAGTGAGTGCCCACTGAATGGCAGGAACGTATGTGAAGTAGCTGAACTGGATGTTGCTATCCTTTGGACGATGAAGCAAAAGCATATTTGAAAATATTCAAAGAATGTTTGAAAAACTAGTGTCAGTTTCTCAAGTGCCAGTAAACCACGAGAAGGAAAATTGCAAGAATCTTTGCAATTTGGGATTTATTCTCTGGGATAAATTCTTATTGTATATTTTTCTTTTTCGTAGAAAATGTTTTATGTACAGGAAACTTGTTTTATGTGTAGGCATGTAATTTCCTGTGCAGAAAAGGCATTTTCAGTATTTTAATTTCCAAAAGGTATGTTTGTTATGCCTAGATTAAACTGCAAGTCGCTTCTGGTGTGAGAGAATCAGCCATCTTCAAAGACATTGCCCAGGGGACACTCGGATGTGTTATGATCCTGGGGGGAGGCTTATCTCATGTCAAGTAAATTTAATATAATGTCAAGTTTTAAAACTTTGTGTTTTTTAAATACATTACAACTGTACCCTCAATTTGCTTCTGACACAATAAATGAATAAACTCCTAACAGTGAATAATATCTGAAAACTTCTAATTCTTGAAGAATTAGTTCCCTACTTTGGATTCAACATTCAGTCTTTAGCCCAATTGTTACGTGAAGCATATGAAGCTTATCGATTTTTGTACCTTTCTTTAGCATGTGTGCTAGTTGCTAGAAATGCAGTTGTTGGTGGGGTGGGGTTGAACAAAGACATGCGTGTTTTGCAAAAGAATGGGAGCTAGACACTAGCCCTTTGTCGATTTCTCAATGAGAATGGGGTACTACATTATTTTGACAATGACAGTTCATGGAAATTATAATTAGAGGGCTAGGCTTCACTATTTCGCTATTTCCCATTGAATAGAAAATATTATTCTTGTTATTCTTATTATTATGTTTATTTATTAGGACTGTGCAAAAAGTCATTTGTACCTCATATCTTGGATCTATTTCAATGTTAAGAAATGCTCTACGCAAAAGCTTAAGATTCAAAACACTGACATATGACTTTTCTAAAGAGTTCTGTAAGTCTCATAAGTGGCTTCAGGTCTCCATCACAGGCACTGCTTCTCCCCCTGGGTTTAGTTGCTCCAAAGGACTCCTGAAGTTCTTTCTCCAAAAGGGAAGCGAGGGGAGCTTGGGCAGATGGGAGGATGTTGGTGGGATGCCTGGCTGGATGGCCGGGCAAGGGAGAAGGCCCTTCAGCACATGGCCAGAACCGGGAAACACAGATAGAGACCATCACATTGATGCTTTAATGCAGAAAGTGAGCAGAATTCTGGGAAATGTAGTTTAGGATAGGGCCTTTTGATTTCTCTGCCACAGAGATCCTTGCCTTCCCAGACTATATTTCCCAGAATTCTGCTTACCGCCTTGTGCCTCCTCCTCCTCCTCCCTGAAAGTTTTGGTGGGGGGAAACCCATGGTATTTTCAGATAAAAGGGGATTATTGGGAGCTGAATCAACCCTTTGAGATAAGCAAAGTTAAGAGGCACTAACTCCAAAGTTTGCCTAGTAGGTTTCCTATTATTATAATTATTATTTAAAAGGCTGGATGGGCATCTCTTGGGGGTGATTTTACAGTGCTTTTCCTGCCTGGCAGAAGGGGGTTGGACTGGATGGTCCCTGGGATCTTCCAGAGAAATAGTACTGTTAAATTTACATTGGTTAAAATCCCCTAAAAATCAGTGGATGTGTGAATCTTTCAGAAACTTGGGGGGGGGGGGGGATGATGCCCTGGTTATATTTTATCACTGAAAATAGAAATTCAAGGAGCTAGCTCTTGTAGGTTTTATTTTTTTAAAAAAATGTTCATAAATAATAATAATAATAATAATAATAATAATAATAATACTTTAAAATTCCCAAAAATCAGTGGATGTGTGAAACATTCTGAAATTGGGTGAGCGATTACAGTGCTAAATGTGTTCTACAAGTGTAGCAAGTTTCATCTTGATAGCTGTGAAAATGAGGGAGAAAGGAGCCCTAGAAGCTTCCTAACTTGTCCAATTACTTAATAGAAAATTAGCCCACCCTAACTGAAAAATTACTAAAGTATGTTTCCCTCATTTGACATGACTGAGGAAGGATGAGTCTTTGTATTCAGGAAGGACTGAGCTTTCAAAGCCATTTTTAAGGGTAACCCCACGCAGTGTAACGTTATCATAAAATCTGGAAAATCACAAGGGCAGAAGCCACACCTCCTCATTCTAGCATATAAGAGTTTCCCAAAGAATGACATGTTAATTGGTAAACCCAAGCTCCACACTGATAATCTAGAACAGGCAATTCTCCAGTTCAAAATCCCTATGTCATTATAATTTAATGTTAGCTACCAGATACTAAGCAGCATTTCATGTCAGTAGCCAGATAAAATCAGACCAGTATCACAACATGTCAACTATCAGATCACATCAAACAGTAAAAGTTATGTAGACTCTAAATGTTTGATATTTGTTGTTGACATCAGATAACTGATTTCAGTATTTGAGCTGACTCGCTAAAGTTTAACAGTGTGTCAAATTTCTCTTAAATAGTAACAATCAAATATGAAATATTAAAATAAGAGCCATGTATTAATACTCAAATCAAATATCATTGTTCAAAAGCAAATTAAATATTTAAAAACTATGTGGCAAATATGTCAATGTTCACACAGTGTCCATACTGTGTTATGTGTAAAAAAGGGCATGTGAATTTGTTTTTGCACATATAGCCCTGAGGTGTTCATCTGAGGACCCTTCTACACAGGAATAAAACCTGCATAAAAATAGATATTAACCAGCATTTAAAATGCTGGCTTCTATTAGGTTTCTGCCCAAACAGGCAACCAAAACCCCAACATTTTGTGGGGTGGCAGCCAGATACCCCCTGGGTCGATTGGAAATTTCATTTTTGTGCAATAGGAACTTGCTACTAGAGGCCTGCTGGTCTCTAAGGAATGTTTTTGCCCAAAACAGGGGGCAGCAATGGAAGGGTAGAACTGCCATCTCATTCCCCTGGACTACCAGACCGTGAAAAAGCAGAATGGCTGTGGGAACTGACCCCCTGAGATTGTCCCCACACCAGCCATACCTTCTTGGAAAGTCCATACCTTCCCAGGTATTTTTAAACCTGGAGTAAACCTGGAAATCCAGGCTTACTCTCGGTTAAACTGGATTGGTCTGACACATTGTTTGAATACCAAAGGCCAATCCATTTTTCAGCCTGCATTAAAGTGTTGTGTAGATAGACCCTGAATCCCTGGAGAGATAAATGATATTGATAGTGGTGAAGACATAGATATGCACATAATATTGTTGTTTGCCCAGCAGCTGCCTGACCTGTGTAGGACTCTGTAACCTCATTCAATTAATTAAGTTAACAAAGGTATTACCTAGGGAACTTTGGTAAGAAACTTCCATATTCCTGATTTAGTATTCTCTCAAAATTATATTAGAGTTAAAACTCAGTATGAAATGTTTATCATTTTATAGAAGCTATTATTTTGTAGAACTGTAAATAGTACAGTGTGGTCGGATAAAAAATAATATTTTAACTATTTCCCTAAAGTCTTTATAAAAGTATTTCTTCAGCCTCAGAAAACCCCATTCTGCAGAAAATTCTCCAGAACACATGGGCTATTTCAGCAAAAGAAATGTGCGAATTTTGTGCAGAATAAGTCAAATTTGTTTCTGCACAGAAAATGTTGTGCAAAAACACAACATTTTCTGTGCAAAAACAAATTCACATGCCTTTTTTACACATAACAATTCCTGTACTAAAACCCTTTTTCCTAAAACCTTTTTTCCTAGTTCCAACAGACCTCACTACCTCTGAGGATGCTTGCCATAGATGCAGGTGAAATGTCAGGAGAGAATGCCATATAGCCTGAAAAAACCTACAACAACCCAATTCCTGTACTGCAAACCAGCTTCAAAAATTGCAATTTTTGAATACTTTCTTGCAACAAGAAGAAAAGTGGTAACAGCATTCATTCCTGCCCTTAAGATCTAAATTGTGAAGATTTTTTTTCCCTGCAGTTCAATCACCTATAGCATAGCTACCTCCACCTTTCCTGTTTTCTCCAGGCTGCCAACTCTTCTTTCCACTGGCAATTATCTTCCAGGTGGAGATCTCCTTTCAGGAAAAGCTACATTTTCTGAATAGTATGTATCTGTCTGTACTGGTGAGAAACCCCAAATTGGGTCAGATAGTACCATAAAACATCCACACCCTGAGTTAGCAGAAGTTGAGGGCAGCCTCACACATCAAGGTTGGCGTGGACAGCTAAACCATTTCTAATTTCAACTGGTCCAGCTATCCACATGGGCCAGTGCCACCATTCCCTATTCCAGTGGTTCTCAACCTGGGGTCCCCAGATGTTTTTGGCCTACAACTCCCAGAAATCCTAACAGCTGGTAAACTGGCTGGGATTTCTGGGAATTCTAGGCCAAAAACATCTGGGGGCCCCAGGTTGAGAACCACTGCCCTATTCCTTTTATTTATTCCTCCATTGATTAGGTAAAAACAAATTCCAAGCAATTAATGAATAAGTACATATTCTAATATTTAAAAAATGTAGTGTAAGAACCCATCTTCTATGGTCCCACTTAGTTTTTAATTAAGTTAAGAAATCCATGTTAGTGAAACATTTTTTATCTTCAGGGTTATTTTAAATCTATGTCTTGGAAACTTAATTCAGCACTTTCTTTCCCCCCAATAAAATGGAAAGGTGTCATAGAGATCATTTTTAATTGACAAATTAAATAAGTCAAGACAGAGAGGCTTCTTAAAGATCCCTTTCCTTTCTTTAGTGGTACTACTGTTGGGGCTTTTTGAAGTCTGTATTACAGTCTGACCATATTTGCTGGGGTTAGGAATACAGGTTTTCCAGGAAAAGCCCTCCAGTGCAAATCATTGGTCACTTTCCGTCAGAATCTAGATATCCCTATAGAGTCCATATTAATTAAATCCACAAATAATCCAATCCAGAGAAGTTAAACCTGTAAATGTGGAGGGTCAATTATATTTAACTTGATGTTACAGATCATTTAAAAAAATATTTGTAAGCTGCCCAGTCTACCCTTTTGGATGTGGATGCTAGTGTTTAAAACAGATAAATAAATGGCCACAAATTTGAAATATGCCTGAGAATCCAAAGCTATCCTCACTCAGTACTTTTTTTTTTTTTTTTTTTTGCACCAGTAGACCTCAGAAATCATTATTAGTTGCTGTTCTCTGGCATTTTCTTACTGTGGTTAAAGATGAGTTACTGCATGGTTTTGGTTAATGGAGGCATATTCCCGTGAGACATAACTACACGCTAGCTTTAAAGATGGGGCTGGGTACTTTATTATGGCATACGACCGATTTCAGCCCTGCTTTATCATCTGCCAGCGTGCGCACACAAACTAATCAGCTATTCACTGCCTTTTACCCCCTGAGGGCACCTTTCAATGAGGAAGACCATTGATTTTTACCATCACACACACTAACCGTGAGCCATTCCATGCATTATGCTATCCCCACTGGTACATTCTGCAGGGAAACAAGTCATTTCAGTTCATCACGTGCCCACCATGCAGGCAAACTAGCTTGCAATAAAGTGCCTCAGAAATTATGCTGTTTACATTCTTCCTCCCCCCCCCCTTCCATGAGAGAGACATTTTCCCTCAACTTAGAAGTCCTCCCAAAGGGTTGTTATTAAATATCTTTTTATATTCAGTGATAAGAAAATAGTGTTTAATGGAGAGTTGAGGCTTAGGAATAAGACAGAATAAATACGCAGACTGAGCAATCAATCTATTTCCATGATTTAACTCTCTGCAGCAATGTGCAGTATATCCCACCAATGATGCGTTAACTGTATGCTACATTTAAAATTCACAAATGCAGTCTTTTCTCCGAGATGCCCAAATAATAGCACAATTTTCCAACTGAACTGAGTCTAATTGTGTGTGAGACTTGGGGTCTAAAACAGAAATGTCAGGAACTGATTCTTAAACCAGTTGTTCTTAAGCTATCTGATGCTGTGGACTGGTATTTTTTTTCACAGTGTAGCAGAAACCTGTATTATATTTGGACAGATTGGCTACAGTTTTTTCTTTATTTTCTGAAAAATCTCCATGGCCCATATGCCAATGGCTCATGGATCAACACCAGCCCAATGCACTTTGGCTAGCATAGCTCTAAAATGGAGAGCTGGAGTCTCAGAATCTGCATCAAACTCACTACACAACCACCATCACCACTTAAAGACTGCACAGCAATCTGGGCTTAAATCCAGTTGCTAGACTCATTGAATTGTTAAATGGTAAAGTCAATGCTGACAGATTTCCCATTGATTCAATACATCGACATTCTCTTCACATGGCCCTTTTGGCCCATGCCATTGCACCAGTAATTGCTGGTGAAAGGAAAGGCATTTGGGGTGGCTTGTGGCACCCTTTGCGTCCTCCCTCCTGCCCTTACAACATGGAGGGGGTGGGAGAGGGTGCTTTGGTACCCTTTCCCTCCCCTACTCAGATGGCAGAAAGGGTGGCAATGCATGTTGCCCCACTGCCATTTCTGCCATCACACGGCAAAATTGAAAGAAAAGTGTGGGTACTTACTTACTTACTTAGGCGATCCCTCGTTGGACGAGTAAGATGGTCTTCCTTGATGACTATTTTTGTGGGTTTGTAGGTGGCTGTGGAGCCCTATTCTTGACCCGCATCTTCTCCCACAGTGAGGGCATTGGTTTCCAGGTGGAAGGCAGTCCCAGTCGGGGTTGGCTTGACGCGCCTTCCTCCTGGCACGTTTCTCTCTTTCACCCTCCACTTGTGCCTCCTCGAATTCTGCAGCACTGCTGGTCACAGCTGACCTCCAGCTGGAGCAGTCAAGGGCCAGGGCTTCCTAGTTCTCAGTGTCTATACCAGAGTTTTTAAGGTTGGCTTTGAACCCATCTTTAAATCTCTTTTCCTGCCCACCAACATTCCGTTTTCCATTCTTAAGTTCAGAGTAGAGTAACTGCTTTGAGAGACGGTGGTCAGGCATCCGGACAACGTGGCCGATCCAGCGGAGTTGATGGCAGAGGACCATCGCTTCAATATTGGTGGTCTTTGCTTCTTCCAGCACGCTGATGCTTGTCCGCTTGTCTTCCCAAGATATTTGCAGGATTTTCTTGACGCAGCGCTGATGGGCCCCCTCACCATGACAAGGTGACAGTCCATCGAGGGGGAAAAGTGTGGGTAGCTCCATTGGAGCTACTCAAACTATACTTTCCTCTCCATAGTGGCATGCGTTGTCTGATGGTGCATGGCAGGCCCCATCCTTTCCATGCATAAAAGCAGCAAAATGGAGCAAAACTGCCCCATATGAAGAGGTCCCTAATCTAGTTGGGATTAGTAATTGAATTAGGCCATGTTAAAGTCTCTGCATTAGCCAAAATGTGGACAATATAACAACCTGTCAATCTTCTTCACTGCTGCTCCTCCAACAGCTGACATTGGGTACTCTGATCCAGGGCCGTAGCCAGAAATTTTTTGGGGGGAGGGTTGAAAATTTCGGCCGGGGGGGGGGTTTGAAAATTTCAGGGAGGGTTGAAAATTTCGGCGGGGGGGGGGGGTAGAAACCTGCCTTCTAGCTCACGCTGAAGCAAAGGGCACAGCAGGGGGCAGAGCAACCTTCAATAGCCTGCAGCTCCACCCCTGTCAACCAACTCCACCAAGTCTGGCCTCCTTAATGAGAACATTCAACACCTCCCCCCCCCCCAACTTGGTTGCTTCACCACATCGGCTATTGCTGCAAGTAATGACAGTGTGAATAAATTGTCGATATTTGCTTGAGATAGTGCTTACAGTTCTGGAGGGACTCTTAATTTTTTGCATCTCATAGACTTAGCATGGGGATTTGGTTAACCAGTTAAAATTCATGAGTAAACCAGGTTTTTTTTAAAAAAATCTGAAACATTTCGGGGGGGGGGGTTTGAACCCCTAAAACCACCCCCTTGCTACAGGCCTGCTCTGATCTAAATAACACATCTTTCTATTGCTGGGTCATGTCCCCCATCTTTTGAATGAGGACTGGGGTGAAATTATTCACCTGTTTTATACCTTTGTTTTGCCATTCTTTCCTGTGTTTTGCATAGCAGCAACTATGATCTTCTCCTTTGCCATAGTGCCTCCACTTAATGCCCCTCTATACAATATTGTGTAATGATATTACATTACATAAAGGGATGTTATTGGGTTTAGCATTTATGAACTGCTTGCCCTGAGAGAAGTACTATAGCATTTCTGGCATTGATTTGATTGCATTTGCTCATTAACCTCTTCCCCACTATCATCAAAATAGGTCCAATTTTTCCTATCCATGAAAAGGACATTTTAGTTTAGCAGTCTGCCTTCCAAATTCATATGCATCTCCTAGCTGGTCTAGCCCAGAGAGTAACTGACCTGTATAAGATTCTGGAAATAAATCCACAGATTCTATTAACCCATAATGTTCATAGCTAGTGCTTCTGTTTTTGTTTGTTTGTTTATTAGCTGCTTTCGGAGACTGAACAGGATTGGTCAGTTATACAAATAATCAAAAAATAATGGCTTGCATCCTGTATTACAACTACAGGTTCATAACCCAGAATTTTAGATCTGAAACTCCACCATATTTAATTATATTATGTATGCACTATCATTACACTGCAGATATTACTTGATAAAATGTTGTCTCTGGAGTGTTAGTTCACCTACATCCATAGAGCAGGAGGTGGGCTTTTGGTGGGAGGATTCGCCATGTGTTCCCATAAAGGAAGAGAAGGACAGGTGGAGAGATCTTCAGCCTTCTCTGCCAAAGGGGTCCCTAAGAGAAAGATGTGTTTTCTGATGGTCTTTAGTAACCCCTCTGAAATCCCCCTATTTACCCCCCCCCCCAGGGGTCCCGAGCCCCAGGTTGAGAAACACTGATATATTTAAACATGTTTTTTATTTTTTAAATGATCTGCAATGTATTTTTTGCAATTTAGTGTGACCTTTCCCCCACAGATACTTGAAGAACTATCTCGTATTTGTGCATTATGTACTTTTTTAAAGAAACGGATTCAATACAAGCTTACTTCTACAATTTTGAGAGGCCTGTCTACCCTTTTTCAGGTTTGTTTAGTTGTTGCCATAGTAACCCCTTCTAACTGTTATGATTAGGAAATATGAGATCTTTGGAGATGATTTGGAGAGATTGTAAGGAATCCGAGGCTCAGATGTTTAGAGTTCTCCAAATCCATGATTAAATTATCTGTTCAGTCCAGGGATTACCTTTCAAGACCCTCTCAGCGAAGCAACATTATGGTTTTACTAAAACATCTACATTTAAATGACCTCACTATAAGTTTACAAGTATAAGTTGTTGCTCTTGCCTCCATATTTGGAACATATACTTTGCTATTACTGTTACTGTTTTTCCAAGAGATACTGAAAGGGCCTGCATATATTGGTGGAAAGGATTCTCCTTTTCTTCCTCCCCCAAATCCAGATCAGTAGACAGCAACCTCTCTTTTGAAAGATCTGTTAATTTTGCCGCTACTTTAAAGCAAGATATAAATAGATCTCTATTTGTTTCAAAACAAATACTTGATGTGTAAGCCAGTCAATGTGCATCATGTGCTCCAAAATAAAAGAAAGTGGCCAAAAAAGAGCGCAAAAATGCCTTTCATAGAGGCAGCTGAAGATTAAGAGACAAAGGTCTGAGAACAGGCATGAAAATCATCCCTCTGACTCACTGGAAACTTCTGTGAGTGTTTGTTTTGAGTTTTCCAAAGCTAAAGTGCCACAAAAATTCAGTGCATTGCTAATTGTTATTATAGTATGAATAAAACAGTCAAATAATGGATGCTACAGCCATTTTCACATAGTCTCTTCCAAATCATACAAGCTACTAAGCATCAATCACCAAAGCCATCTTGTGCATTAATTCCTATGATTTTCCCCAAAAGGAATATGGAAAGCAAGAAAGTTTTCCTGGGTGGATTTTTCCAGAGGCTTCTTTCCTTGATTCACACCCATGATCGAGCTTTCCTTGCTGTCTTTCCTGTCTGAAGCTGAATCTACATTGCTATATAATACAGTTTCATAATTCAGATTAACTGCATTGGATTATAATAGTCTACACTGCCATGTAATCTAGTTCAATGGAATTAACCTCCATTCTGAAACTGCATTATATGGCAGTGTTAATGGGAACTGAGAAAACAGTCTATTGTACTCTCAGTTCCTTTCTGGAACTGCAAGCTCTTCTTCGCTAAAACCAAGAACCACATAAGCAAATTCAGAAGAAATGAGAGCAAGAAAAGGAAGAAAGTGTCTAGGGGTATGTCTACATTGGGCAAGTTAGCCTGGTGTGAAATTGTCCTTGGAGCAACCCCAGATTCAGCACTCACATGCTAAATCTGGAACCAGTGCCCAGACGGCCTGGGACCACATCCAACCTGCATCCTAATGCACACACACGTATACATAATATGAAATCTGAACCAAGTAGAAAGTCAAAACTTCATATTCTTAACCAAGAAATTTCTAAAAATCTCTTGCTTCTATACTTTCTTAAGTCACCATCATCCACCCTCAGTGATGTTATCATGCACCTAGATTGTCTCCCTGCAGTTGGCTTCCCACTTCATTTTATATTCTGCCCTAAAGGGTATGCTATTTTAAATGTAACTTCTATATAAATGATTGTCACAATGACAATGATGATTTTGGAAGCATCACCTACCTTATTTCATTCATTGTTAGGCACACTTTCTTCTCAAGAATGTGGTGCACCTTACATTTGATAACACTTTACAATCGCTGGTGGGTTGTTGATTTTTTGGGGGTTTTTTTTGCAAAGCTGTCTTACCTCTGAGAGAGGAGGAGGAAGGGCCCCAGCCCCAAATGACTCTGCCACACCCAATCAATCAATCAATCAATCAAAACTTTATTACAGTCACTGACCAGCACAAAGTGGGGCACAAGCGCCCTGGGAGGGGAAGGACAACTCCCCAGTGAAGCAGTTATTTAAAAGTAGATTAGAAGACAGTTTAAAATCACATTTTAAAATACAGGTTATTCTAACAGGTAAGGAATTGAAGGGGGGGGAGATTGATAGGAGGGGTCAGAAACACTGGGGGGGGGCACTAAAGGGGAAGGGAGGGGCACATTGCGAGTCTAGTAGCATTTCAGCTGTAACATGTTGCTCTAACTACATTCCCATCATGGTAGTGCCTTGTGAAGTCAGTCATCATCTGTCTAATTTTAAGTGCAGCAGCACAGAACTTAACAGCACTGTAAGTTGTTGTGTTAGAGTAGTGGTTCTCAACCTGGGGTCCCCAGATGTTTTTGGCCTACAACTCCCAGAAATCCCAGCCAGTTTACCAGCTGTTAGGATTTCTGGGAGTTGAAGGCCAAAAACATCTGGGGACCCCAGGTTGAGAACCACTGTGTTAGAGTCTGAAAGCAGCAGGGTGGAATAATATTTTTCATTGTGCCCTGGGTATTTTAGAAGCCATGGTCTAATGAGATTAGATCTAAAATAACTGTAGAACATGCATTGAAGAAGCACGTGCTCAGTTGTTTCTACATAACCAGACTCATAGGGGCATAGTCTCTACTTGAAGGGGGTCTTCCGATACCTCCCTCCAATACAGCCAATGGGAGGGCATGGCATCTTGCCAGGGTAAAAGCCCTTCGGTGTTTGGGCACCTCCGGGTCTGTTAGGTATGCCATAGGGGCAGTGAGGTATCCAGTGGCTTCCCTAACAGTACAGGCTGGGAAACAGGCTAGGTCAGATTGTCGCTCTAAGTCCAGGATCCATTGCTTAATGAGATCTTTGGCTTGATCCCATCTTATGCTTAGCAATTGTCCTTGGGAGAACCCTAGAGTAGAGATCTTTGCTACCACTATTTTAATCCATGTGGACTGGAAGTCATCTCTCATGGTTAGGGAGGCAAGACCACATGGGGAGAAGGATAGGTGAGCCAGCCAGTAATTGAGAATAGCTGTCCATATCCTCACTTACACTTTCACGAAACCTGTCTCCACACCCCATCATTTTTGCCTCAGTCTCAGCCAGATGGCTGTTTACTGGTATTTTTCCTAAGTGCTGCTTCCCTTTTCCACTGCCTCCTCAACTGTCCATGGACTTAATCCTGTAGTGACTCATGCAGAAAATGACTTGGAGGTATCTTAACATTCCCTCCTCAATCCACAGGAAATATTGGAATACAAAGCCACACTGAAACAATAAGAAAGTATTGTGCATACAGAGGAAATTCTAAGAGCTAGTCTAAGATAATTCATTTTTCTTAAAACTGAAGCTTCAAAAACAGGGTGTATCTTACATTCGATGGTGCTTTAGATTGAATGAAATACTTATCCAGAAGAGAGGAAGACAAATCAGTGAAAGAAGAAGAAGGATCAGTACAGTCAAAGATACAATAAGAGTGCCAAATGGGATAGTTAAGATGTGAATATTTGTATTTGCTTAGATATGAGTCACATTAATTTCAGTGGGATTGACTTCTTCATGATTTTTGGGGCATGGGTGGGATTTCAAGCCCCCATGGTTATTATTTGCTTTGAGCCCAAATTGAAAGTACAAAATATTTGGCTGATTGTTCATTAAAATCCACAGACCACCCAGACATATTAGGCTGAATGGATTCCTTTCTACTCTCAAATAAACAAAACCAGATGAGGAAAATGTGATAGCTCAGAAGCAGGTTTCGTGATTAAAGTGAGAAATCCTAGTTCAATGATGCTGGTTTTTGTCTTCTCCTGCACAGTTGCTCCCTGCATATCAAGCAAATTCCTTCTTTCCTCCCCTTTCCCTAACCATTTATTTCCAGGATCCTTTAATGAAGTACATCTTGAGTTTCCTTTTCATGGCTAATGAGGAGACAACAAGAATTTGACTAATACTAGTACAATTACTGAAGCAGTGAAGCGTGCATCCCTGATTAGATGTGATAATTTGCAAGGCTGGGCTCTTCACATTAAGTTTGCAAACAGTTTAAAAATCACTTCCCCCTATTTATCCATCTAATCTCTGTTAATGACTCCCAACCCCCAAAAAGGAAAGAGAAAATGTCTTTAAAAACCTATATTTCATTCAGGGAACTTGCAAATGGAGAGAAGTGGAACTTGTGGGAAATCTTCTCTTGAGGATTCTCTAGTGAAGGCACACAGCTGGCTTTTTCACAATGCTTCAATATTCATAAGAGCTTTGGGAGAAAATAGGCATGCTTACACACACGTGTACACATGTGAGCATAAGAATAGTTACATTATTCCTTCTGTACATGTAAAGGGCATTTCATGAATAAGATAAAAGTATCTTATGCCCTCCTATGTGTTTTTAAATTGAGAGAAGGAGGAAGATGCATTTAATATTGATTCCAATTTAATATACAATTACAAAATAATCATAAGGATTATTGCCTACAGTTTTTAAATTGAGAGAGAGAGAGGCAAACACAATATGAAGAGTTGGTGTCTAAGGTCTTAATGATCTCAGGATTTTCAGCCTGAAAACATGTATGTTTAAGCAGGCTTTTGACGTCAAGTAGGCTGAATGGGCCCACATGAAGTTGACACTTGGCACTTTGTGAATTGATGGCAGCTAGTTTTATCTACTGTTGTTTTTAAAATTGTATTATTTTGATTTTCTACTATATGTGTTGACAGGGGTTGTTATAATTTTATGTGACTTATTTTATACCTATGTACCATTTTTCCTGTTGTATATTATATATGCACCCTAGAGTGCCTTTGTAAGCCACCCCGAGTCCCTTTGGGGAGATGGTGGTGGGATATAAGGTTTATTATTATTTATTATAAACTAGCCATCCCTTGCCACTCATTACTGTGGCCCAGTCTGGTGATCTGGAAAATAAAGTAATGAGAAAGTGTTGGTTTCTAATATATGTAATTTCTTTATGCTTGTGGGTAAACCTAACCCTAACCCCAAACTCCATCTCTATTCATATTTAGGCATATGGAATATTTGTGCCAAGTTTGGTCCAGATCCATAATTGTTTGAGTCCACAGTGCTCTCTGGATGTAGGTGTACTAGAACTCCCAAACTCAAGGCCAATGCCCACCAAACCCTTCTAGTGTTTTCTGTTGGTCATGGGAGTCCTGTGTGCCACATTTGGTTCACTACCATTGTTGGTGGAGTTCAGAATGCTCTTTGATTCTAGGTGAACTATAAATCCCAGCAACTACAACTCCAAAATGACAAAATCATTTTTTTTTTTGAGTGAAGGACATACATTGAGTTGTTAGGTGTATGTTGTCCAAATTTGGTGTCAAATGGTCCTGTGGTTTTTGAGTTATGTTAATCCCACAAACGGACATTACATTTTTATTTATATAGATTGTAGTGAACTTATGTTTATTTTATTTACATTAGAAGATAATTGTTTTTAAATTATATGCTTTAACTTTTGTGTGCTTTTAAATGATTTTGTATGGTTTATAACCCATGGTTGTCCTATAATTATTTTTAATTGTGTTTAAAATTGGATTGGGTTCCAGTCCAAGATTAAGGTGGTATACTATATCATTGAAATAAAGAAACAAATGCATCATGTCTTTTCCTCAATACAGGATCCAAGATGGTTTAAAATCTTGATTAAAACAAAATTAAAAGAGAGGCTTATTGAGAGAACAAATTTTGTAAACTACTTGGTTAATTAAGCCTACATATAGGATCTAATCTAACTTTCCACATGGTTGTGATGCCTTGAGATACTCTGGAGTTTTCTGGAAATTCAGGTTTATCCTTTGCGTAATATGAGTTGATGTTAGATTAAGGTAAGAAACCCCAAAATACTTATGGGAAGTTGTGAGGACAGTCAGGATTTCAGGTGAGTTCACTTTTCTTTGTGTCAACTTGTCTATTGCCTACTTCCACATATATACTGGTATCTATGAATGCTTATGTAAACAACTCCAGTGTATTTCTTCTCCAGAACTTCCCTGAATCAAGCTCTTATCTGCTGGAGTTTCCTGCAAACTTTAAAGTATCCCCTAACATTGCCTAAAGTGGAGAAAATTTACATTATTCCAGACAACCTGGAATACTCACTGCAAGTTCCTATGCATCATGAAGAAATTTGTGCTGAATTCAAGGTGAATTCAGATTTTTAATGAATTTAGACAAGTCTTCTAAGGTGTTACAAGAACCCTTTCCATACTGATGTTATAGACTAAAACTCGGTATCCAGAGGGAGCACACTCTGAATGCCACCAATAACAGATCTGGATCACACTTGGCACACAGACCCCCTTGACCAACAGAATCTTCTGGAGGGTTTTTTTTTTGGGGGGGGGGGGGTCGACCCACCATGGTTGGAATTGTAGCTCATCCTGAATCAAGAGAGCACTTTGAACCCCACCAATGACAGAACTGGAGCAAACTTGACACACATGCCCAACATATCCAAATTTATGTACTGGTGGTGCTTGAAGGAGATTAACCTGGCATGATGTGAGCTATAGTCCACCCATGTCCTTATGCATTTTCTTCATGGGACCATTCATAAAATCCAAAAAAAAAAATGACTTTTTAAAATAAATTGAGTTACAAATTACGACACCTGAGCATCACTGGGTACCTAAGCTATAAATATATAAAGAAAACAGAAAAGTCTACAATCGCCATATAAAAATCTTCCCTCATTAACTAATTTAGCACCCCAAAGCCTGTGTAAAGAATAATAATTTTAAAATGCCAGCTGTTGGTAGGAGATCAAAGAAGGTACCAGCCTAGCCACTGGGTGAGCAGCCACTGAACAAGCCTTCTGTCATGCCCTCATTTAACTCGTTTAACTCATGCATTCTTCTTTCAACACAAAATATTTAAAAGTTTATCTTAATTTGTAAATCAATATAAGGTAGTTACTGTGTGCGTGAATTTAAATTTTTGAATTTTATAGCACAACATCTTTTCAGTAGAAAACATTTTTAATGTGTGAGTTTCAACCACCACAACCCTTATGTTACAAGAAGCTACCTTACATAAAAAGTAACTATAGAATGGTTAATTTTGAGGTTAAAATAAAGATGCAGGATAAGATTTATTTTATTGGCTGTGATAATAGGATAGCTTTGCCTGCTTGCTTTCACCCTATCTATCTATCTATCTATCTATCTATCTATCTATCTATCTATCTATCGTTTATTTGGTACATTGCCCACAGAGAAAATAAGATGGATATTTTGACAGTCGAGCATGATACTCTTCCTTTCCACACACCCACACATCCAACATCAGTCTATATCTTCATGAAGACAGGAGATTTTTTTTCCTTGACAATTTTACAAGACTGACAGATACCATTTTCAGATCTCACTTGCTTTTCTTCAGAGGCAGCATGTATGCTTTCAACAGTCACTCAGAACTGAAACAGGTAATTCACCCTCATACCTGCCAAAGAGGCCTTTGAAGCCTCAGGCGATGATTTGTGTCAGATTTCACAAGCTAAAGTAGAGTCAGATCTTGATAGTTGTGACTTGGGACCTGATCTTACCAACACTTCTGGGTACATGGGCGTACCAGGGATTCCCTTGCTTCGGCTACACCCCCCATATTTCCTTCCCTCCCCCATTTCTGCTATTCCTGCTCCGGTGCATTTAGCAGAAAGTTGACAAAATAGGAACTTTGTAAACAAAAATGTATCTGGCATACCAATAAAATGATATAAAAAAGTATATCATTACTATCAAAAGGTCAGATGACAGGATGGAGAACATTGCCAATCTTTACTTTTGTAATTTTAATTCAAACCTGGGCAATTGCTTCATTTTAATCAGGAAAAGAACCAATGAAAAACACTTGTCAGGCTGGAAGTAAGAAGATGTCACTGTAAATACATTGTCACTTCGACAATGCATTGTCACTGTAAAACTTGATGAAAATGGCTGGATCCACAAAACCACTGCATTGCTGTTGCTTTTCCCACGGGACAAAGAGCAAAATTAAATTAAAGAAACACATATCAGTAGCACCTTCTATTAGTGTTTAGTACGATACAGGCTGCATCTTTTCTTAGAGATGTTGGATATGGCCTCTGTTATCAATCCTGCTAGTGTCAGCTGGCATCCAAGTTAGATGACTGCCACACACTTTGAGTGAAGCTGTCTGTGAAGACTCTTCAGACAGCACCAGTTGGTTCAAAGCCTAGCAGCATGTCTTTTGAACCAACACAGGTAATAGAAAGTGTACATAACCTAAAGAAACAAGATCCCCTTTTATCTTAGAAGCTAAGCAGGGTAATAGAATCAAAGAGTTGTATGAGGGGCTGCTGATAAGACTTTGGTTTTACCGAGAAAGAAACGAGATAGGAAGATGAAACTTTACATTTATTCCACATACTCTCCACTGATATCAACACACTTTTTACATTGGTATTCCAAGTTTTGTAAGCCTTGTAGAAACAAGGATTTTGGTTGTGCCTCAAATCAGTCTTCTGTAGCAACCATGGCATCAGAAATGGTGTGAAATTTGGTACCCTTGAGGTGTTTCTTCAGGTTTTCAAACATATAATAGTCAGAGGGAGCTATATCCAGTGAATAAGGTGGGTGTACAACCAGTTGGAAGCCTAGCTCCACCAGTTCTGCCATGGTCGCTTGTGCAGTGTGAGCGGAGGCATTGCCTTGCAGGAATAAGATTCTTTTGGACAGCTTGCCATGGGTTTTGGCCTTCAGAGCTGCCTTCAGTTGGTCCAAAAGTTCAATGCAATACATTGCATTGATGATGGAACCATTTGAAGGTAGTCTACTAGCAGCATGCCCTCCTTATCCCATAACACAGACACAGACCTTAGTGGCTGATTTTTGCATCCTGAACTTCTTTGGATGAGGAGAACCATGGTACCTTCACTCTTTTGACTGCTCCTTGGTTTCAGGATCATACAAATAAATCCAGGTCTCAACCATAGTGACCAGTCAATCCAGGAAGTTCTTATCAGTCCAGAAACACTGACAGATGGACCGGGACATTTTCACTTGCATGTTTTTCTGATCTGTTGTTAAATACTTGGGTACGCACTTTGCAGATAGCTTCTTCATGTTCAAATGTTCATTGATAATGACACAAACACATTCATGAGAAATCCCCATGATGTCTGCTATTCCTTTAGCTGAAATTCACCAATTCTTCAGTATGAGGTTGTGCACAGCATCGATGATCTCCGGAACAACAACCACTCTTGGTCATCCAGGACGTTCCTCATCATTGGTGCTGAAGTGGCCACTTTAAATTTGGCAACCCAGTTCTTAACTGTAGACTACGAAGGGCATTGATCCCTCAATGTCTGTGACATATCACCATGAATATCCTTCACAGACTTTCCTTGCAGAAACAAGAATTGTATCACTCCTCTGCTCTCATTTGCTGTGAATATCGCCTTAGACTCCGCCATTTTGTTTTCCCACGTGCCTAGATCCCTGTTGCCATAAGCTACAAACACAAAATTTTGGAAACATATATGAGACACATAGGGATTTCATGTGATGCAACATTTGTTACCATAGAAACAAAAACAAAACACAAAGCCAAAGACTTATCAGCAGCCCCTCGTAGCAGACAACAAGGGCAATCCAGTCTAACCTCCTGTCATGCAGGACCACCAATAATAAAACTTTATTTGTATCTTGGCCCATCTCCCAGAGGGGACTCAGAGCAGCTCACGACGATATAATTAAGCAATCATTTCAACAACAACAACAACAACAACAACAACAACACACATTTCAATTAAATCAACAGTTAATAATGAGGCAAAACAATATAAAAATAAAAATACACAATAAAAGCACTCCCAAGAGATGGTCACCCAGCCTTTGTCAGCCATCACACTCTGAGGCAGCATATTTCACTGTCAATGAATATAGAAAAACAGAACTACGGATGATGAGCTGGATCATGATTTTAGTTATAAGACGCTAATAAGTTGTTTACTGATGTGTAATTACTTAGTGTATTATTGTGTTGTTTTTAAATGGTTTGTATGATGCTAGCATTGAATTTTTGCTGTTGCTGTTGTTAACCACGTTGAGTCGCCTAAGGGCTGAGAAACAGTGGTATACAAATAAAGTAAATAAATAAATAAAGTAAATAAATAAACTGCTGTAACTGTCAGGAACCTTTCCCCTAAAGTTTAGAAGGAATCTCATTTCCTGCAATTTAAATCTGTTGGTTCCTGTCTTAGGGTACAACTGCACTGATCATTTAGGGCTTCAGATCAGCCCTGTGGTGGCTTAATCTGGAGGAAGGCAGCCTAAACATCCCACCCCCCCCCCCCCCCCAAGGTTAAGCTAGGATTTGTGTTCTCCCCTAAGTCAGGGATTGTCAAAAGAGTTGGACCAGTTCCTAACTAAAATGTGCTGCAGCTGTCTTGACAGCTATCCCACAGTCCCTGGGCTCAGGTCCCCCAAGGTCACAGGATGGCAGTCCTCTCCTGTACCCTGCCCTTCTTGGTTGCCTTAGTGAGCAGCACAATGGCTGAAGGCTGCCACAGTGCCCAAAGAGGAAAGTAGATGTCATGGCTGTCTCCAGTTACAACACAGGAGAAAGGGGCATCATTTAGGGTAGCTATCCAGGGGTGCTAAACATTGTACCTGAGCAGAGGGGATTCCTTGCCATCTCCGAGGCAGCTCAGAGAGTCCCTATTGGGCCACCAAGCAAGCTCAATCTGGGATACTGAGTTGAGGCTGCTTTTGTAGTCAGTGTAAAATTTATTAATCTTGGGAGCAGCAGAAAACAAGCTTGCTCTCTACTCAACATGATATCTTTTCAAATATTTAAACATGGCTATCATGTTACCTCTTAATCTTCTCTTCTCCAGGCTAAACATACCTGATTCCCCAAGCTGCTTCTAATAGAGCATGGGTTGTAGACCTTTGGCCATTTTTGTCATTTTCTCTGGACATGTTCCGTCTTGTCAATATCTTTTCCAGAAATTCACACGGTATCCCTTGATCAACCCAGGAGTCTATATCAACAAATTCCAGTTGCAATATGCTGCATTTCAGGGAACTGGGAAAACAATCTCTGAATATTTCTTGTCTAACAAAACCTTATAAAATTCATTGGGTCATCATAGGCGGAGAGGCAACTTGAAGGCACACACACACAGAAACATAGATGATAGAAATATAAAATATGTTGGCAGTATTAAAAAGAACCACACTGACTTCTGAGGTGGCAGTCTGCACAGCCCCAAAAACCCAGAGGGCTGTAATCCCCTCCCCAAAATCTCTGTAAAAATTACTCACCTGGCCACCATTACCATGCTGCTGTAGCTCTCCTGGTGAGTAGAAATGATGCACCAAGAGAAGGGAGCTAAGGAATTATTTTCCTCCTCACCCACACCCTTCTCCTGGTGCATCATTTGTACACACCAGGAGAACTCCAGCAGAATGGTAATGGCAGCCATGTGAGTTTTTTAAAAAAATTTAGGTCTTTTCTGGGGGGGGGGGGGTTGTCTGGGTGTCCAACCCCCCCCCCCCCCCCCCCCAGAAAAGACCTAATTTTTTTAAAAAAAACTCAAGTGCAAATTTTGGGGGGAGGTGTGTAAACTGTAACCCATGTGGGCTTAAAGCCCTGTGTGGAACCAGCCTCTGAATGTGGTTGCATCTGTTTCTCTGGAAGTTTTAAAACAGGGCCTGGAAAGTCATCTGTTGGGAGTGTTTTAATTCCTTCATGGCAGGGGTTGGACTGGAAGGCCCTTGTGATCTCAACCTAGTCTATGAAACAACAAAATAAATGTGAGCTGCTTTCCCCACAGACAAAGTAGTGATGTTTTAGACAGAGACCACACATCACTTCTTTTCTAGGCTTAATGCAAACTGGTAATCACCCCCCGCCTCCAGTACATATAGTTTCATGAAACTAATAAGACTTCTACAAAACTTGCTGAATAATTTATAATTTTTTTTTTGGACCTAATTTGATAGGTATTGTTTAGTAAATCCTAATATATCATACCAGTACTCTAACCAGATTTTACAAGACATAAACTTTACTAGGCCAAAGATCAGTATCCATTTATGCAAAAAGAATTCCACACTTTTCATTGTAAAATCATGAATTAGATCTTCAAAGTCAATTTATCTTCCAACTTTTCTGAAAGAAAAATAATTATATAGCATTATTGGGGAGATATCAGTATGCTGCATGTAAAAGTCCAATGCATTGACAGTTATTTGAGGGTTTTTTTTAAAAAAAGTATCTAATTTAATAAGGTGTGTGTATGCCATTTTCTTATTGTATTTGCAGATATTTTATTTGCAGATAATAATAGTTTATCTGCAAATATTTTATTTGCAGATAAACTGCATGTTTTTGTCCACAAATTCATTCCTTGGCAATGTTTTGGGAAGCTCAAAATCCTGAATAGTGATACAGGTACTGAGATTTTGATCAGTATGAATTCTGATGTAAACTGACCAGATCCACACATCTCAGGCTAGTGGCCACAATATAGCTATTACAGGATTTCTCAGTTCTCCAGATATAAATAATTTCTCAGAATAAAAGAAAAACCCAAATTTATTTTCCTGTGCATTCTTTGAAATAAAATACATTTGGAAAGGGATACCTTATGTGCATGAGTTAGAAATTCATATTCTAGTTCTTAAAAGGTTGGAATATATTATGCAAATATATAATTATGTCTCAATTTTGTATGCAAGTCAATGCTGGAATCATAGAATCATAGAATCAAAGAGTTGGAAGAGATCTCCTGGGCCATCCAGTCCAACCCCCTGCCAAGAAGCAGGAATATTGCATTCAAATCACCCCTGACAGATGGCCATCCAGCCTCTGTTTAAAAGCTTCCAAAGAAGGAGCCTCCACCACACTCCGGGGCAGAGAGTTCCACTGCTGAACGGCTCTCACAGTCAGAATGGGATAGAACAAATTGAAAAATGACTTAAACTCATCAAACCACAGTCCACGGTAATGTGCATTTATTTATCTATTTATTTGCTTACTTTATTTCCATCTGCTTTTTTTTACTGATATAGGGACTCAAGTGTATCAATAAATCTAAAGCAAAATGCAGCATTAAATATGACTGGGATGAACACCCTTGAAATGTGCAGACTTTCCCTCCCTCTGACTAAATTTTGTGGAGACTCTCCTTCCCGTCCACTGTTCCTTGTACAGCTACTGATAGCCATAAGCAATGAATCTTCTTCACAGAAAAAAGAGACAAAGTATCCAGAGTCTCCAAGCATTTTTAAGTGCCAACACTGAGTGGCAACCTCAGCCAGACACATTGCTTAATCTGAGGATGCAGGGTGGGGAAAGCACTTGATGGTCACATAGCAACAGTCAAACAATCTACTTAATGTGTAACCAGGAAAACAACTGGTTGCCAGTGCCACCCAGTTTTGCATAGCACTACTCATTTCATACTCTAATATGTGAGCAGAGTTTTACTGATCACACTACAACCACATAAGGCAGTGCCGCTCTCATGCCAGAGATATAAGCAGATCAGTTTTACACTTCAGAATATTACACTATGTAACACATTTTTTGTTCCTGAGTTATAAATGTAATTTCCTAATTGGTTCTTTCATTTAAAAAAAACATGGAAAAGGTTTATTAAACTGCAAAAACTTTGTTTTTATGCTATCATTTTTCAATAAATATCTCTTATCTCAGTCTCAACCAATTCAACATAGATTGTGGCAGCCACAAAAACAAAGTTTCTGAAGTATAACAACTACTTTCAAAGTAAGCACAATTAAACAGGAAATAACACTTTCAAACCAAAACCATTTTTTCCACATTTTGTAGTGTTATCAAAATCTGCATTATTATTATTATTATTTGAAACACAGCAAGATGAGTCCACAGCAGACACTCTGCTGGCTGTTGAATTGGATGACACGTCGGACACTTCCCAAGATGATGATGATTATTATTTCATTTTTATCTCATTTTCTCCCACACGTAGGACTCAAAGCACTGAACAAATGATTAAAAACAAAAGTGTCATAATACAAGAGCACATCATCATCTGCCCAACCCAAGCAAATAAACAATAAAGCAACACATCCTACTACAGGTAGCTTTCCTACCACAGGAATCTAATTTTGGTAATTCGTATCCTCCAACATATCACAATGAAGATTCCACATTTCATCGCATAATAGTCACCACTCTATAATTGTCACACCTCTTTTCCAGTCCAAAAATTAGTTTCTTGGGCTCTTCACTTGGGTTCTTTCCTCGCATTTAACAAAAACCATGCAGAAACAGAGCCAGCTGGGGGCCTACCCTCCTCGCCATCTCTCAGAAATAAAGCAAGCTTAAAAAAAAAAACCCAGAAACTGGAGAAGCTAAGGTATATGTTTTTCTTCACATAATGATTGCACCCCACCTTTTGCCAAAAAAAGGCATGCAAATGTGACCATTGTGTGGTGAACTAGCAGTACCTTTCTCTGACTCCTTTTCCTTTATACCAGAATAATAATCAAGGATTAGGGCCCATCTACACAGTCTACATACATTGTTTCTCTTAAGTGAATAGGAATAGGATTGCAGCTGTAATTATATTAGAAGCTTGTTGCAGGCAAAACCCAGCTATTATTTCCCCCTCTAATTCACTCCATCCTCCTCTCTGGTTGTGCCATATTTCTCTGCTATGCTTTCTGGTTTGTTTACTTTGCACACTTGCTCTGTGAACAATCTGGGCTCTAAGTCTGCTCTCATCTTCTTTCTTAACCTTCTTGCTTGTATTCCCCAATTCCTTCTCATCCTTGTTTATACACACCATCCCCACCAAGGGTGCTTCTTCCTGACACTTCCTTCTCTACCAGTCTTTCTCAGTTGGTTCTTCTTGCTTCTTTCAAACAAGATGAAAAAATCAGGCTCAAAACTCTAGTATGCAATGCATTAGGCCTGGGTAACAAGGGAAAAATTTGTTTCTAAAATCAATTCATTTTTGGGGGGGTTTTGCGTTTCGATATTTAAAAGAATTCCGAAATTTTTCTTTTAAAAAGTTCAATATTTACGAAATTTCGTAAATGTAAAAAAAATTACGAAACATTAACGAAACAAATACGAAACAATAACGAATCGATTCGTTAATGGCGGACGCGACCACGCAATATGCTAAAAAACCTCCAAATGGGACAGGGGGAACTTCTGAAGCTTCCCTCTCTCTCTGTTGTTGACTGTTGGTATGATATTATAATTTTTTTCACTAATTAAACAAAAAACAACTATAAAACTTGCCCCAGACATGCGGAAATAATAACGAAACGACCTCAAACCGATAACGAAACAAATACATAACGAATCCGAAGCAATTACGAAACGAATTTAAAAATTCGTTTCGTTTTAAAGTTGCTCCAGAATGGTTCATTATCGCTTTGTTATAAAAAAATAACGAATTTTTAACGAATTACAAATTAACGAAATGAAACCGCCCAGCCCTACAATGCATCAGTTGCAAGGCTGAAGAGGGTATAGGGTCACAGCCTGTGCTGGATGGGGTTACACTCCCCTTGAAGGCACAGGTTTGCAGCTTGGGGGTCCTCCTGGACTTATCACTGAGCTTGGAATCCTAGGTAGCGGTGGCCAGGGGAGCTTTCCCACAATTAAAACTTGTGCGCCAACTGTGCCCGTACCTTGTGAAAAACTTGGCCATGGTGGTCCACACTCTTGTTACATCCAGGATAGACTACTGCCTTTGAAGACTGCTCAGAAGCTTCAAATAGTCCAACGAGAGGCAGTCAGGTTAATAACTGGGGCAGGATACAGGGAGCATACAACTCCCATGTTACGCCAGATCCACTGGCTGCCAGTTTGCTACCAGGCACAATTCAAAATGCTGGCTTTGGCCTGTAAAGCCCTAAATGGCCCCAGCCCAATTTACCTGTCTGAATCCCTCTCCCCCTACGAACCATTACAGAGATTAAGATCCTCCAGGAAGGCCCTGCTCTCTGTCCTGCCATTGTCATAGGGGACGAGAGACAGGGCCTTCTTAGTGATTGCCCCCCAGCTATGGAACTCCCTTCCTGGTGAGATCAGATCAGCCACCTCCCTCCTGTCCTTCAGAAGGATGGCTGTGGGACCAAGCTTTCGCAACAGGGCAATAAAGCAGCAATAGGAAAGATTACCAGGCCAATTAGATTAGACGCAGATGGCCAAGTTGGTTTTAAATGGTGTATTTTAATATTGAGATAAATGTTTTTAATGTTTATGCATGCGTATATGAATTCTTGCCCCGGCAGTGAATGTTTGCCGTATATATGCTGTCCCCCCGTCCCCCCCGAGTCCCCTTTGGGGTGAGAAGGGTAGAATATAATTTTAAAATAAATAAATAAATAAATAAATCTTATTTATTCAATCCTAATATGTGATCTATCCATTTCTGTGCTGTCTTGTCCCTCATACTTAAAAAGTTATGCAAAATGAAACTGTCCTGGCTGGAAGCAGACCCACAGATGTGCAGCTGCTCTTCAGAAAGCTGTGCAGTTCTGAGTAAAACTCTGTTTTTTTTTAACAGTGCAGTATATTGGGTTGGTGTCCTTGACAAATGAATGTTTTGACAGTGAAGGAAGAAATGCCAATACCGTTTCCTCAATATGGTAGGAAGTGGGAAAATTGAGCATTTCTCTCCCCACTTCATAATGAAAAGAAGAGAAATGTTCAGAGGTGATCTCTAAGGGGAAAATGCAACAAATCAGTAGGAATTCTATATATATATATATATATATATATATATATGAACAATATAAAAACTGATACTGTAATGATTTCAAATCAAGCCATGGAAATTTTAAGTGGATATACCATTATGCAAAACACAGTTCCAGGTACTTTTGCTTTCGGTGGGGGGGGGGGGGGTTAAAATTAATAGTAGGGGTGGCGCAGTGGGTTAAAGCACTGAGCTGCTGAGCTTGTTGATCGAAAGGTCGCAGGTTCGATTCCAGGGAGCGGCGTGAGCTTCCGCTGTCAGCCCTAGCTTCTGCCAACCTAGCAGTTCGAAAACATGCAAATGTGAGTAGATCCATAGGTACCGCTAAACATGCAAATGTGAGTAGATCCATAGGTACCGCTAAACATGCAAATTGATCGAAAGGTCGCAGGTTCGATTCCAGGGAGCGGCGTGAGCTTCCGCTGTCAGCCCTAGCTTCTGCCAACCTAGCAGTTCGAAAACATGCAAATGTGAGTAGATCCATAGGTACCGCTAAACATGCAAATGTGAGTAGATCCATAGGTACCGCTAAAAAACCTCCAAATGGGACAGGGGGAACTTCTGAAGCTTCCCTCTCTCTGTGTTGTTGACTGTTGGTATGATATTATAATTTTTTTCACTAATTAAACAAAAAACAACTATAAAACTTGCCCCAGACATGCGGAAATAATAACGGCGGGAAGGTAACAGCGCTCCATGCAGTCATGCCAGCCGCATGACCTTGGAGGTGTCTACGGACAACGCTGGCTCTTCGGCTTAGAAATGGAGATGAGCACCACACCCCAGAGTCAGACATGACTGGGCTTAATGTCATGGGACTACCTTTACCTTTACCTAAACCCATCTAACTACTTGGGTTTTCCTCTGGTGTGTTTTCTGGTTGCTAAGCATGTGGGAAGCTGAATTAAAGCCATGAACCCTCAAGTTAAGATTCTTCTCTCAAAAACACATTCCAACTTAGAGATTTGTTTTCATATTCAAAAGTTAAAAACAATTAACTCATTCATAGGTGAGTATAAATTGAGCTCATCAGAGACAAAATTACAAGAACTCCATTCATATGTAAGCTTGTTTTCCTTCCAGATCATTGGCTTTTTCAAACCAAAATCTGAGAGAAAACGTTACTCTCAAACGTAATATTCAGCTAACCAGCGGAAGTGGGTGCGATGCCACAAGATTTATCTTTCCCTGTCCTTTCAAATATGTGTCTGACACTGGCTGAAGAGCCCTCCTTGCCATTTCCAGCTGGATCTTTATTTATTTGTTTTGAAAATGTAAAGCCAGGCTTGTTTGTTTAGACAGGCAGCTTTGCACCAAGCTCTAAAATGACCCCCTCCTCTCTGCCTGGGCTTTGACAAGATGAAGAGAAATATCACCCATTTCCTCTGGCTGTCTTTACCTCATCCTAAGGAGAATGTTTGCAGCTGTCTCTGGTGTTGTTTAAAGCAGTAATTCTTCTGCAGATGCAAGTTAAGGCCGAAAAAACCTGCTGACACCAGACACTTGCTGTTGATAGTGCCTTCACTTTTAGACTGGCGTGTTTAATTTGTGGGCAACAGCCTCATTTAAGGATTTTTTTTCTTGTGTAACAGCAAAGCAAATGACTTTTAGGTAGAGTTTGTAAGCAAACATGACCCCTCCTAATACACATGCAGACAACTTATATTTCTTAATGACTAAAGATTTTAACAGTGTTAGCACCAGTCTTTTTACTGTCTAAAGCAAAGGCCTGACACAGCAACCCAATATTTATTGGGCAGCCATTTAAAAAAGTCTTCTTGCTCTATTCAGACTCCAATTCCTGCATTTATTTATCCCTCCTCAGTCATGAAGCAAGGCCATGGAAAAGAGAGTAACCAGCATATAACAAAGGGTGCATCTACATGGTAAAATTAATGCAGTTTGACAACATTTTAACTGAGGCCCCTATCACAAAGGATAAAAACCCACCCCTGGTATGCTATGCATGTGAGTTCCAATGGGTATGTTATTTATTTATTTATTTATTTATTTACTTCACTTGTATACCGCTCTTCTCAGCCATCAGGTGACTCAGAGCGGTTAACAACCAGTATCAGCAACACAGTACAAAATCATTAGTCATTTAAAACAGTAAAGTAAAGGTAGTCCCCTGACATTAAGTCCAGTCATGTCTGACTCTGGGGTGTGGAGCTCATCTCGCCGATGAGCCAACGTTGTCCGTAGACACCTCCAAGCTCATGTGGCCAGCATGACTGCATGGAGCGCCGTTACCTTCCTGACGGAGCGGTACCTATTGATCTACTCACATTTGCATGTTTTCGAACTGCTAGGTTGGCAGAAGCTAGGGCTGACAGCGGAAGCTCACCCCGTTCCCCGGAATCGAACCTGCGACCTTTCGATCAACAAGCTCAGCAGCTCAGTGCTTTAACCCACTGCGCCACCGGGGGCTCCAGTAGTATCAATTAATTAACATCAAATTAATTAATTAAAACAGTAGTATCAATTAATTAACATCAAAAACATCAATGCAACAATACAGCAAAACAACAATCCATCAATAGAATCAGCACATATTGGGACCTTCATCTGCATCCTGTGGGGACACTCATGTAAGTGTGCAGTCATCTATCTTCATCTGGTTTTTTTATGTTTTTTTTTTGTCTAGGTGCAACCTTACCCTTGTATGTATCTCATCAGCTGTGCCAGTGACACGTCCTTCAAGGTTCTGGCCCAACTTTCCTGTCTGAAAGCATCTCCTCCTATGAACAAGCTAGGACATTAAGATCATCTGGGGAGGCCCTGCTCTCGATCCCGCCTGCAATACAGGCACGCCTGGCAGGGACGAGAGACAGAGCCTTCTCAGTGGTGGCCCCTTGGCTGTGGAACGCCCTTCCTACAGATATTAGATCGGCCCCCTCCCTATTGGCATTTCAGAGGAAAGTGAAGACCTGGTTGTTCGAGCAGGCATTTGAATAGGCAGTGTAATGAATATAGGAATATGGAACAACAGATGATGAGATTGGATCTTGATTCTACTGATGAGACGCTAATGAGATGTTATATTGATGTTTAATTGTTTACTATGTTATTGTTCTAATTGTCTCTTAACTGTTTTTATGATGTTTAGCATTGAATTTTTGCTATTGTTAACCGCTTTGAGTCGTCTAAGGGCTGAGAAAAGCAGCATACAAATGAAGTAAATAAATAAATAAATAAAATAAGGTGTGTTTGGGGGGCAATGTTTTCTAACCAGTTGATTCTTTTTTGTTGGATTGTCTGGCAGTACATTTCTGGATGCAGTCAGAGGAAGACATTCCCTTAGTAATACGGTCACCCAAGTAAAGCCATTCATATTTTACACTTTCACATTAATGTTTCTTTTCTTTTTCTTTTTTCTTTTTGGTTTAAATGTTGGAATTGTGTAGCTCTGGCCTAACAGAAAACCATTTTTCTGTTTTCCCTATTAGGACAGAGGTTACAAACTTCCACAGTTGTGCAAGATTTGGCACAAAAAAAATCAAAAATGAGAGGAAGGAAAGCAAGGAGACAGATAAGTACACCTGGTGCCTTATATTCCTTATCTCTGCATTTGTAAAACTCCTCTTCACATTTGCATGTTTCCTTATTTTCATTTTGTTGATGATAGCAATGTGAGTAATTCCTGAAAAGAACCCATTATACCAAACACAGAAATTGAATAACTATCCTGCCTCTGCATTATATTTCCACTTTTCCAAGGGTCTAGTTTCAAAGAAATCCCGTGCCTGATAAATTTTGATAATGGGAGGTTTTATAGCCTCTTAAGCCAGCATATTGCACAAAGAAGGTTTTAAAGAGTTTTGCCTATAGCTGGTGGTTGTAGCCCACCATAAGCAACAGAACAAACAAGAAAATCCCTGCTTTTTACAAGACTGTCAGTTCAGTTTTCACTGGCAAGATTGAACAGTAGTCTGTACTCCATGCAAAGGCACCAACTTTAAGACAAAGACTAATGAAAGCCCAAGAAAGAAGAGTATATCCTGAAGGCAAAGAGAGAAAAAGAGATAGAAACTTACCAGCCTGAGGTGGAAAATGAACCACCTGAAACCAGAAACAGAGATTGAAATGCACAATACAAAGATAAAAGGGAAGTCAAATCAGATATAGAGCCTACCCCAAGACGCATACACCCATCGAAAACCGAACCAGGGAAAAAATATTATACACAACCTAGAAAACATAGGGCAAGAGTCAGATGGAATCTATGACAGTGATTCACTCAATTCCAAGACTGGATAGGGATGGGAACTTAGCTGAGATTTAGGAAGAAAGGAACACTCACCCAAAATCAAGACCAAGGCAGACTCTCAACAGAGGCAGAGTTTGAGACTCACCCATGATTGAAACTGAGATGGAGTCTTACCCAAGTCCAAAACAGTGACATCAAAGAAGACACTCTAAAAACCGAGAAAGATATATCCTAAAGTCAGATCTGAATTCAAGAGAGAGAAAGACAAATAGTTCAAGAGAAAGAGATTGCAAAGAGACCAACATAAAGACAAGAGAAAGCCTGAGAGAGAAACCTCCTAAGATCAAAAGTAAAAACAGAGATGGAAACCAACCAGAAAAAGATAAAAATACAGCTAAAACAGACAAAGCACACTGTCAGAGACAGCCTGTCCCAAGACCCATACAAAAACTCACCAAATATGAAACAGAGACAAAGTCTTATTCATAACCTAGAAAGTAATGGGCAAGAGTCAGAGTGGAATCCATGACAGTGATTAACCCAAGCCCAAATTTGGAGGCAGGGATGGGAACTCAACTGAGATGCAGGAAGAAATGGACACTCATCCAAACTCAAGACCAAGGTAGATTCTCAACGCGGACAGAAATTGAGACTCACCTACAACAGAAGCTGAGATGGAATCTTACCATAGTCCAAGACTCTGACAGCAATGGAAACACTTTAAAGACTGAGAAAGAAATATCCTATAGTCATAGCCGAACCTAAGAGAGAGAGAGAGAAATACTCACATACATTGAAAAGAGAGGAAGACTGCAAAGGGCCAGTCATTTAGACATAAACTCACAAAAGCCCGTGATAGAAAAAGCGTGCACTGAAGCCAAAGACAGAAACAAAGATGGAAACCCATGAGATGAAAAGTGTTATCCATGACACAGATTCACTCAAGCCAAAGATGGAGGCAGGGATGGGTTCTTACCCAAGATGGAGACAGAAATGAACTCTCAGCCAAGCTCAAGAGCAAGGCAGATTTTCAACCAAGGAGTCTCACTCACAACTGAGACACAGATGGTGATTCACCCAAGTCCAAGACAGAGAAAGATACAGAGACTCGCACAAGTCATAGTTACATACAATTGGCCCATAGAAAATATTACAAATACACACCTAGAAATGAACCCAACCCCAATGACGTACAGATGGAATATCTACAAAGATATGAATAAAGTTTTAGATCATACATAGATTATATATTTACTCAGATGTATTTCCAAAACATACAAGAAATCATGTACTTACCCACCTGTACTTAAAAAGATCATACCCAAACTAAGGCCCGGGGGCCAGATACGGCCCTCTAAGGTCATTTACCCGACCCTCGCTCAGAGTCAACCTAAGTCTGAAATGACTTGAAAGCACGCAACAACAACAACAACAGTCCTATCTCGTCAGCCAAAAGCAGGCCCACACTTCCCATGCACTAATAAGTTTATATTTGTTAAAATTGTTCTCCATTTTAATTATTGTATTGTTTTAAAGTGTTTTTTGCACTACAAATAATTGCAGTGTACATAAGAATTCATTCATGGTTTTTTTCCAAATTATAATCCGGCCCTCCAACCATTTGGGGGACTGTGACCTGGCCCTCTGTTTAAAGGGTTTGAGGACCCCAGGCTTAGATTATGCATAACTGATTTACTTACAAAGATAGATGTACACAGATGAGATTGTAAATGATACCCTTATATAGATTTTACACATACAGAGATTGTCCAGCAAAGTTTAGACAATATGCTTACCCTTATAGACTCTTTGAACTCCTGAAACTTGGGTCCAAAGGAGAAAATAGCACTTCACTTCACTTAGGTGATCCCTCGTTGTCCAAGTAAGATTGTCCTCCAAGTGCAATGTCCTGATGATGGGTACGTAGGTGACTGTGGAGCCCTATTCTTGACCCGCATGTTCTCCCGCAGTGATGGCATCAGCTTCCAGGTGGAAGGCGGTCCCGGTCGGGATTGGTTTGACACATCTTCCCTTTCACCCTCCATTTGTACCTCTTCAAATTCTACAGCATTGCTGGTCACAGCAAACACTCCACCACATAGCTTCTGACACCTAGTCTTCCTCCAGCTTTTTCTGGTGTTCTTTTATTGGC
Organism: Anolis sagrei; assembly: GCF_037176765.1. Taxonomy (NCBI): domain Eukaryota; kingdom Metazoa; phylum Chordata; class Lepidosauria; order Squamata; family Anolidae; genus Anolis; species Anolis sagrei. The sequence goes on from NC_090023.1 coordinate 152,193,082, forward strand.
CTTTCTGAGAGCAGGGAAGTGGGATCAGTCAAGGTGGTGCTGCTGGGAAATCTCCTGCTTCCACAGAGAGGACTCCTCAGCCAGAGAACACGATGACCTCACAAACTGCCACTGACAAGATTCTACAAGATGTAGCTTTGCCAGATAGTGTGATTTATACTGACAGTGAGAGACACTTAAGTCATCAAGTTCTGTTCAAACAGATAATCAAGGCTTGTGTGAACTGTATCAGCATCCATTTAAGTAGGAGAAACATGTTAAAATCAAAAAGACAATGGGCTATTTGAGAAATGTCCTGCTGTAAAAAAAAACCTGAGTCCTTGTCAGATCACCAGATTGGGCACACTTTATGTGTGTAGAACCACCCCCTAACTAATGTTAATAAACTGCTCTGGGGAGCCTAGTGTATTATTTTAATGATTGACTCTATCCAGGCCCGTAGCCAGGATTTTGATTGGGGGGGGGCTGAGTGTGATTTGGGGGGGGGGACTGTGTCTGAGTAAAAGAGGGTCTACCCTAGCAAACCTTTTGTATCATTATCCCAATACCCCCATGCATATGGGATCACCATTGAGTATGGTGATCAGATCATGATATGAATAAACATAACAGTTTAAATAATGCACCAGTAAGGCCTTCTCGTGGACCACCATGAGAATTTCAGGGGGAGGGGGGACTGAAGCCCCTCGAGCCCGCCCTCCCTCCCCCCCCTCCCGGCTACATGCATGGCTCTATCTGACCATTTTTATTTTGACTTCAGTCACAAATTGTATTTATCCATGAAAATTGGAAGGAAGGAATTTCTGATGACAGTGCCAACAGCTATTTTCATGATCACCCCAGGTCTATGAACAACTGGATGAATCTGAAGGAATATGGCCAGTCCGTAATGCTTCTCAGTGCTGCATACTACTTTTCATTACTATGGAATGAGATTAACTTTACATAGAGTCAGTGCTACATTGGAAATTTGTAATTATTCAGTATATTTAAGATTTTGAAGTTATTTGCATAATAATTATCCTAGGGGATTTAGACTTGCAAAGCATGCTTGGCAGTGCGTAAGAACTTATGAGCTATCATCTGATCTGGAATTCCTTTTTCTCAGCCTAGGGGCAGGAAAAGGTAAGCTTACATCTATCTATTGTATGTTTGGAGATCATGCTTCTGCATGTCACCCAGGATCCTTTTTTTTTCAATATTTAATTTTTTCCATTCTTGCCATTCTCACCATATTGCATGATGGTGATAGCAATTATGTCAGTGTATGTGTAGCCTGTTAGCTGTTGGAATGATCCCACTTCTTAACAAGGTCTTAGGTTTTTTAAATGTATTATCCTGTTAATCTATATTATATGATTATGTTACAGGTTATTTCAGTTGTATTTTGGGTTAATTTCTATTTGGTAGTAAGTTTATAGTTACATTGCATGTATATTGTTTGATGTATTCTGTTTTGATGTAATTTGTTTATATGTTCTTTGTAAGCATTGAATGTTTGCCATGTGTGTTGGAAACCACCTGAGTCTCTTCAGGGAGATAGGGCAGTCTACAAATAAAGTTGTTGTTATTGTTGTTATTTGTCTACAGCTAAAATGGTGCTACTCCTTAGGAAACTAACAATTAAGGATTAAATGGTTTTTTATCCAACATATTTCAGCAGAAAAAAATAAGTGCCAGATTACATATCCGCAACTGAAGTCCCTGAGATTAGAAGTGCTTAATTTAGGGTTTTATCACACCAACTCACCTATACTGCTACAATCATGTTTGTACAAATAATGGATAACAGACCACATTGAGCACCTTCATTACTCATCTTCAATAGTGCAATTATGCCTATTTTAAAAAATCTGGTCTTACAATCAGATACACCCTCAAAATCCTGCTTTCCTGCACTAATGTGGTTCGATTATATTATTATTATCATTATTATCATTTTAGTGCAATTGTGTAGAGAAGAGGATAATCTTGCCTATTGAGGTCACATTACTGCCAGCATTCTCACTGCAACAGGCCTACTACTGATCTCAGCTCTTCCAATGTACCACTTCCATAAGTTCTATAGGGGCAATTATAAATGAACATAATCATGGGAGTGTAAATGGTTTGCAAATTTATACCAAAGTTTAAATTTAACAGCAACAATACAGTGTTTTTATACGTAATCCAGCATACATGGTGCCAATTCACCAGAGGGAAAAGTGTGGAATTAAAATTGGTAGAATGAGCCCCATCTTAACGGACCTGTTTTGAGTGGAGTGATAGATCGGTAGTAGTTTCCCTTCCAAATCAACAGGTTTTTCTACAGTATATATATTTCTATGCAGGAGGGAATAAAGAAGGAAAAGAAACAGCTCACCTCCTGTGAAATGAGTGCAGGAAGAGAATAATAAAACCCTTGACAGAAAACCTTGACAGAAAAGGAGTATATGCCATTCTTAAAAGGTCTAGAAAAAGAAGGGGAGATGACAAAATATTGTTGGAAATTAATGGCTTGCCTCTCTATAGCAGCTCGCCTCTCCGCACACTTTTGAAGGTGCTCTTAAATACTATAGAATTCTGACTTCATTTGTCATCTCAACAATTCCTCCTTGATTCTAGGCCAACTATTGTGATGGTGTGTTGTGTTTTAAAACTACTCACCTATGCACACCTACGTCTTCTTGAATAGTTGGAGCCAGGGGTCAGAAAGTTACCTTTAACAAGCAAGTGACAATTGGATATAATGAGGTTTACTTCCAGTTGTATGTGTATATTTACGCTCCTAGTATTACAAACTGCTTTCTTTTCACAATCTAATGATTGTTTCCTTGGTCACTTAAGCTCCTCTCTGTTCAATGGAACTTAATTAGCTCCAGAAAAATAATGGTTAAGATTATGACCTTAAATACATATTTCCATAATTGCTCGAATCTAATGCTCACCTTTTTTTGACTAAACGACCTTACCAAAACTGAGGTGCACATTAGATTTGTGTCATACAGTAATGTTAGTGCTGAGTCAAAGCGAAAGGGGAAGGTACGTCAGGAGCTGCACCTGGAGCTCCTCTTTGAGGGGCCTCATCTCTAATTAACTGGCCCAGACTCAATACTATGCAATCTTGGGATCTATAGTTTGGTGAGACTCCAACATTCTTTAGCAGAGAAGGCCCAACACCTTGTCAAATTACAGATCCCATTATTCCATAGCATTGAACAATTAAAGTGGATTCATTCTACTGCATAGATGCACCCCAAGGTTTTCTTTTACATTGCAGGAAGCTTTGCTGTTCTAACACAATTGTTTATAATAAAGGAATTCTAAGCAGGCAGCAACAATAAAGTGCACATTTTTTGGCCAAATTACAAAGAACACACTTTTTGCCCTTGCACATTATATTTGGCAGCAAATACTTTTTTTGATTTCAGGGTTTTGAAAATTGAGGTGCACATTAGATCCAGTGGTGCATTAGACTCTAGTAAATATGGCAATAATTACAATAATCTTATTTGTGGATTCAACATTCTTTTTCCAGTTCCAATCCCATAAAGAGCAATAGAAGATAAATTCCAGTGAGGTTCCCTAGAAAGAACTTGGGTGTTTGTTTTTATTTGTTACTAGCTTGGGGACCTGGCGTTGCCCGGGTTATTAGAGAAAGTGGGTAATGGCGGTTCTGTATGCCAAGTTTGGTCTTTATTAGTCTTTGGATAACGGCTGCATTATTTTCAGGAAGTGAGTGGAGGTACTTGAAGTCCCATCATCCATGGCCCATCCTCCTACAAACAGCAGCAGGATATAGAGTGGGTCATGGGGGCTCTGTGTTCCAAGTTTGGTCTTTATCAGTCATTAGATGAGGGTGGCAGTGGTGTCAGTAAGTGAGTAAAGGTACCGCAAGTCCCATCATCCAAAGTCCATCCTCTTTCAAACTGCAGCAGGATGTAGAGTGGATCATGGGGGCTCTGTGTGCCAAGTGTGGTCTTGATTGGTCATTAGAAGAGGGTTGTAGCAATCTTCGGAAGGGAGTGGAGGTACTTGAAGTCCCATCTTCCATGGTCTGTCCTCCTCCAAACTGTACCAGGATGTAGAGTGGGTCATTGGAGCTCCATGTGCCAAGTTTAGTCTTGATTAGTCATTGTCGAGGGTCTCAATGGTCTCAGGAAGTGAGCAAAGGTACTTCAAGTCCCATCATCCATCTCCAATTTTTTCCAAACAACACCAGGACGTAAAGTGGGTCATGAGAGGTCTATGTGCCAAGTTTGGTCTTGATCCATCATTGGATGAGGTTTGCAGAGGTCTCAGAATGTGAGTAAAGGTACTGGAAGTTCCATCATCCATGGTCAACCCTCCTCCAAAACTGCAGCAGGCTGTAGAGTGGGTCATGGGGGCTCTGTGTGCCAACTTTGGTCTTGATTGGTCATTAGATGAGTTTTGCAGCAGTCTTGGGGAGTGGAGGTACTTGAAGTCCCATCATCCATGATCTGTCCTCCTCCAAACCACACCAGGATGTAGAGTGGGTCATTGGAGCTCCATGTGCCAAGTTTAGTCTTGATTAGTCATCGGCGAGGGTCTCAGTGGTCTCAGGAAGTGAGTGAAGTGACTGCAATTCCCATCATCCATTGTCAAATTCTTCCAAACCGCACCAGGATGTAGAGTGGGTCATGCTGGGTCTCTGTGTAAATTGTGGTCCTGATCCATCATCGTTGGTAGTTGTAATGGTCTTAGGAAGGGAGTGCAGGTATTGCAAGTCCCATCGTCCATGGTGCATCATCCTTCAAACTGCACCTGGATGTAGAGTGCGTCATGGAGACTCAGTGTGCCAAGTTTGGTATTTATTGGTAATTGGATTATGGTTGCAGTGGTCTGAAGAATTGAGCAATGGTACTGCAAGTCCCATCATCCATGGTTCATACTCCTCCAAACTGCAATAGGATGTCGAGTGGGTGATGGGGGCTCTGTGTGCCTATTTTGGTCTGTATTGCGAGTGTTCTGACCCAGCCCCCTTTGGCCTTTCCTTTCCTCTCTTTTTCATCTCGGAATGTTGGATTTGAGGCTGGCCAATCAGAGACCATATGCAAATTTCCTTCTGTCATGCACCGTTTCTGCCATGAACCCTCTTATGTAGCAGGTTTGGTCTTGATTGGTCATTAGAAGAGGGTTGCAGCAATCTTTGGAAGGGAGTGGAGGTACTTGAAGTCCCATCATTCATGGTCTGTCATCCTCCAAACTGCACCAGGATGTAGAGTGGGTCATGGAGACTCAGTGTGCCAAGTTTGGTATTTATCGGTAATTGAATGAGGGTTGCAGTGGTCTCAAGAATTGAGCAATGGTACTGCAAGTCCCATAATCCATGGTCCATCCCCGACCAAACCACACCAGGACGTAAAGTGGGTCATGAGAGGTCTATGTGCCAAGTTTGGTCCTGATCAGTCATTGGATGAGGTTAACAGCGGTCTCCGAATGTGAGTGATGGTACTGCAAGTCCCATCATCCATGGTTCATCCTCCTCCAAACTGCACCAGGATGTAGAGTGGGTCATGGAGACTCAGTGTGCCAAGTTTGGTCTTTATCGGTAATTGGATGAGGGTTGCAGTGGTCTCAAGAATTGAGCAATGGTACTGCAAGTCCCATAATCCATGGTCCATCCCCGGCCAAACCACACCAGGACGTAAAGTGGGTCATGAGAGGTCTATGTGCCAAATTTGGTCATGATCAGTCATTGGATGAGGTTATCAGCGGTCTCAGAATGTGAGTGATGGTACTGCAAGTCCCATCATCCATGGTTCATCCTCCTCCAAACTGCAGTAGGATGTCAAGTGGGTCATGGGGGCTCTGTATGCCAAGTCTGGTCTGTATTGGTAATGTTCTGACTCAGCCCCCTCTGGCCTTTTCCTTTCCTCTCTTTGTCATCTCGGAATCTTGGAATTGAGGCTTGCCAATCAGAGACCATATGCAAATTTCCTTCTCATGTCCCCGTTTCTGCCATTCACTGTTTTCTCCACCAGGGGCTCCTATTGAAGCTGGCCAATCAGAGACCATATGCAAATTTCCTTCTCATGTCCCCGTTTCTGCCATGAACTGTTTTCTCCACCAGGGGCTCCTATTGAAGCTGGCCAATCAGAGACCATATGCAAATTTCCTTCTCATGTCCCCGTTTCTGCCATGAACTGTTTTCTCCACCAGGGGCTCCTATTGAAGCTGGCCAATCAGAGACCATATGCAAATAGCAGCACTGCGGCAGCCAATCCGAATGTTGGAACTTTCATGCTGGCCAATCAGAACGCTGGCACATACACCGCCCTTCCGCCCTCCACAATTCCTCTGTCCGATACAAACACTCTTCTTTATTATATACTAGCTTGGGGACCCGGCGTTGCCCGGGTTATTAGAGAAAGTGGGTAATGGCAGTTCGGTATGCCAAGTTTGGTCTTTATTGGTCTTTGGATAATGGCAGCATTATTTTCAGGAAGTGAGTGAAGGTACTTGAAGTCCCATCATCCATGGGCCATCCTCCTACAAACAGCAGCAGGTTATAGAGTGGGTCATGGGGGCTCTGTGTGCCAAGTTTGGTCTTTATCAGTCATTAGATGAGGGTGGCAGTGGTGTCAGTAAGGGAATGAAGGTACTGCAAGTCCCATCATCCAAAGTCCATCCCCTTTCAAACTGCAGCAGGATGTAGAGTGGATCATGGGGGCTCTGTGTGCCAAGTGTGGTCTTGATTGGTCATTAGAAGAGGGTTGCAGCAATCTTTGGAAGGGAGTGGAGGTACTTGAAGTCCCATCATCCATGGTCTGTCCTCCTCCAAACTGCAGCAGGATGTAGAGTGGGTCATTGGAGCTCCATGTGGCAAGTTTAGTCTTGATTAGTCATTGGCGAGGGTCTCAGTGGTCTCAGGAAGTGAGCAAAGGTACTGTAAGTCCCATCATCCATCTCCAATTTTTTCCAAAAAACACCAGGACGTAAAGTGGGTCATGAGAGGTCTATGTGCCATGTTTGGTCTTGATCCGTCATTGGATGAGGTTTGCAGAGGTCTCAGAATGTGAGTGAAGGTACTGGAAGTTCCATCATCCATGGTCCACCCTTCTCCAAAACTGCAGCAGGATGTAGAGTGGGTCATGGGGGCTCTGTGTGCCAACGTTAGTCTTGATTGGTCATTAGATGAGTTTTGCAGCAGTCTTGGGTAGTGGAGGTCTCAGGAAGTGAGTGAAGTGACTGCAAGTCCCATCATCCATTGTCAAATTCTTCCAAACCGCACCAGGATGTAGAGTGAGTTATGCAGGCTCTCTATGTAAATTGTGGTCCTGATCCATCATCGTTGGCAGTTGTAATGGTCTTAGGAAGGGAGTGCAGGTATTGCAAGTCCCATCGTCCATGGTGCATCCTCCTTCAAACTGCACCTGGGTGTAGAGTGTGTCATGGAGACTCAGTGTGCCAACTTTGGTATTTATTGGTAATTGGATGAGGGTTGCAGTGGTCTGAGGAATTAAGCAATGGTACTGCAAGTCCCATAATCCACAATCCATCCCCGGCCAAACCACACCAGGACGTAAAGTGGGTCATGAGAGGTCTATGTGCGAAGTTTGGTCCTGATCAGTCATTGGATAAGGTTAACAGCGGTCTCAAAATGTGAGTGGTGGTACTGCAAGTCCCATCATCCATGGTTCATAGTCCTCCAAACTGCAGTAGGATGTAGAGTGGGTGATGGGGGCTCTGTGTGCCTATTTCAGTCTGTATTGGTAGTGTTCTGACCCAGCCCCCTTTGGCCTTTCCTTTCCTCTCTTTCTCATCTCGGAATCTTGGATTTGAGGCTGGCCAATCAGAGACCATATGCAAATTTCCTTCTGTCATGCCCTGTTTCTGCCATGAACCCTCTTCTCCACCAGGGGCGCCTATTGAAGCTGGCCAATCAGAGACCATATGCAAATAGCAGCACAGCGGCAGCCAATCAGAACGCTGGCACATACACTTCCGCCCTCCCTCCACAATTCCTCTGCCCTATACAAACAAACACTCTTCTTTATTATATACTAGCTTGGGTACCCGGCGCTGCCCGGGTTATTAGAGAAAGTGGGTAATGGCGGTTCTGTATGGTCTTTATTGGTCATTGGATAACGGCTGCATTGTTTTCAGGAAGTGTGTGAAGGAACTTGAAGTCCCATCATCCATGGTCCAACCTCCTCCAAACAGCAGCAGGATATAGAGTAGGTCATGGGGGCTCTGTGTGCCATGGGGGCTCTGTGTCTTTATCAGTCATTGGATGAGGGTGGCAGTGGTTTCAGTAAGTTAGTGAAGGTACTGCAAGTCCCATCATCCAAAGTCCATCCTCCTCCAAACTGCAGCAGGATGTAGAGTGGGTCATGGGGGCTCTGTGTGCCAAGTTTGGTCTTGATCAGTCATTGGTTCAGGGTCGCAGTGGTTTCAGTAAGTGAGTTAAGGTACTGCAAGTCTCATCATCCATGGTCAACCCTCCTCCAAGCTGCAGCAGGACGTAGAGTGGGTCATGGGGGCTCTGTGTGCCAAGTTTGGTCTTGATTGGTCATTAGATGAGGGTTGCAGCAATCTTGGGAAGGGAGTGGAGGTACTTGAAGTCCCATCATCCATGGTCTGTCTTCCTTGAAAGTGCACCAGGATATAGAGTGGGTCATGGGGACTCTGTGTGCCATATTTGGTCTTGATCAGTCATTGGCGAGGGTCTCAGTGGTCTCAGGAAGTGAGTGAAGTGACTGCAAGACCCATCATCCATTGTCAAATTCTTCCAAACCGCACCAGGATGTAGAGTGGGTCATGCGGGCTCTCTATGTAAATTGTGGTTCTGATCCATCATTGTTATCAGTTGTAATGGTCTTAGGAAGGGAGTGCAGGTATTGCAAGTCCCATCGTCCATGGTGCATCCTCCTCCAAACTGCACCTGGATGTAGAGTGCGTCATGGTGTCTCAGTGTGCCAAGTTTGGTATTTATTGGAAATTGGATGAGGGTTGCAGTGGTCTGAAGAATTGAGCAATGGCACTGCAAGTCCCATAATCCACGGTCCATTCCCGGCCAAACCACACCAGGACGTAAAGTGGGTCATGAGAGGTCGATGTGCGAAGTTTGGTCTTGATCAGTCATTGGTTCAGGGTCGCAGTGGTTTCAGTAAGTGAGTTAAGGTACTGCAAGTCTCATCATCCATGGTCAACCCTCCTCCAAGCTGCAGCAGGACGTAGAGTGGGTCATGGGGGCTCTGTGTGCCAAGTTTGGTCTTGATTGGTCATTAGATGAGGGTTGCAGCAATCTTGGGAAGGGAGTGGAGGTACTTGAAGTCCCATCATCCATGGTCTGTCTTCCTTGAAAGTGCACCAGGATATAGAGTGGGTCATGGGGACTCTGTGTGCCATATTTGGTCTTGATCAGTCATTGGCGAGGGTCTCAGTGGTCTCAGGAAGTGAGTGAAGTGACTGCAAGACCCATCATCCATTGTCAAATTCTTCCAAACCGCACCAGGATGTAGAGTGGGTCATGCGGGCTCTCTATGTAAATTGTGGTTCTGATCCATCATTGTTATCAGTTGTAATGGTCTTAGGAAGGGAGTGCAGGTATTGCAAGTCCCATCGTCCATGGTGCATCCTCCTCCAAACTGCACCTGGATGTAGAGTGCGTCATGGTGTCTCAGTGTGCCAAGTTTGGTATTTATTGGAAATTGGATGAGGGTTGCAGTGGTCTGAAGAATTGAGCAATGGCACTGCAAGTCCCATAATCCACGGTCCATTCCCGGCCAAACCACACCAGGACGTAAAGTGGGTCATGAGAGGTCGATGTGCGAAGTTTGGTCCTGATCAGTCATTAGATGAGGTTAATTAACAGTGGTCTCAGAATGTGAGTGATGGTACTGCAAGTCCCAACATCCATGGTTCATCCTCCAAACTGCAATAGGATGTAGAGTGGGTCATGGGGGCTCTGTGTGCCAAGTCTGGTCTGTATTGGTAATTTTCTGTCCCAGCCCCCTCTGGCCTTTTCCTTTCATCTCTTTGTCATCTCAGAATCTTGGAATTGAGGCTGGCCAATCAGAGACCATATGCAAATTTCCTTCTCATGTCCCCGTTTCTGTCATGAACTCTTTTCTCCACCAGGGGCTCCTATTGAAGCTGGCCAATCAGAGACCGTATGCAAATAGCACCACAGCGGCAGCCAATCAGAACACTGGCACATACTCCTCCCGCCACACTTTTGTCCTCCACATAAAAGTTTTGACTTTTATTATATACATAGATATAGATATAGATATAGATTGAAAAGAATACAGATATCTGTGATTTTAAGAGGAAAATACAAGTACAGATAAATCACACAGTGATCCTCAATGACTGAAAAAGGGAGAGGGAATACATCCATCAAAGCTGCTCCACCAGAGAGCCAACCCTTGAGTGTGTGTGTTTGCATTTGTGCATGTGCCTTCAGGTCACCTATTCACTTTGGCAACCCTATGAAACCCTAAAGAGGAAGCTTCAAATGAGAGAGAGGAGGAGGAGGAGGAGGAGGAGGAAAAAGAAAAGGAGGAGAAAGACTGGAGGAAGGGGGATATTTTTTGCCATAGTTAAGTAGGCATGGATAGAGTTGCTAGGATAACTCATAGCTCTTAATAATTTCATTAAAATTACCTTTTCGAAGTGCTATTGAAGCTTTTTTTTTAAACTGAAAGTCCCTTTGTCCTTCCGAAGCTTTTTTCCGCCATGATTGTTATGACTCAGGAAGTAAATTGGAAATTATTCAGCTTTTCCCCGCTACTGGTCCCTGGCCTCAGCTCAAGCCGGAAAAGCCAGTTTTAAACCAGAGAAGGAAGGAATTTCCTGGCTTAGGCTCAAGCCAGAGAAGCCAAATTTAAAGCCAGAGAAGCCAGGTTTAAACCAGAGCAGGAAGGAAATTCCTCCATTTACTTTTCCCCGCTTCTAGTCCTTAGCCTCAGCTCAAGCCAGAGAAGCTAGTTTTAAACCAGAGCAGGAAGGAATTTCCTCCATTTGCTTTTCCCCGCTTCTGGTCCCTGGCCTCCACCCAAGCCAGAGAAGCAAGTTTTAAAGCCAGAGAAGCCAGTTTTAAACCAGAGAAGGAGAGAATTTCCTCTGTTTGCTTTTTCCCGCTTCTGGTCCCTGGCCTTGGCTCAAGCTAGAGAAGCCAGTTTTATATCAGAGAAGGAAAGAATTTCCTGGCCTCAACTCAAGCCAGAGAAGCCAGTTTTAAACCTGAGAAGGAAGAAATTTCCTCCATTTGCTTTTCCCCCGCTTCTGAAGTGAAACAACTACTTTCAAAGTAAAGACCACCCAGTGAAACGGAAAATAACACTTTCAAACCATTAGCAAAAAGATTCGGAAAAAAAAAATTCTGTGAAAATCTGAATTGACTTTAGAGTCGAACCCTACAGCTGAAATGAGATTTGAACCATTTTTTTTTGTGAATCAACCAAGCCTACAGTTAAGTATTACCCCCTTGTAACTGAATTAGCTAATGTACAAGGCAATAAGAGGATATAGTCCTTATAGTATTTTTATTACATCTTTACATATACATATATGTGTATGCGTGTGTGTGTTTTATTTAAGGCTTTCAAATTGCTCATAATAACGGCTGAACAACCAAATTTCTGCCAACAAGTCCTATACTCTGCTTTATGGAATGCATGCATAACACTATCAACACAGGACTGTATGTTGCCTGCATGTAATATCAGAATCCGATCATGCAATACTGGACTTTACAACACAAAATGCCAAGTGACATAGGCAATTTTTTCTTGATATTGGAAAGAATGTCGAAAACGAAATGTAGTGTGATGTGGGCTGAGTAGAATATTTTTCCTACTCTGTTCACTTTCCAAGAAACTTTTATGTGGATAAGCATTTCAAAACTGTATCCTTCACTTGAAACTTCATATAACATATTATATTCCACATCTTCAGATTCTGCTGAATGTGTAGATCAGGTCTGCGCAACTGATGGGGAGAAATGCTCTCTTCCTTTTAAAGAGAGGGCTACAGTCCATGAGATAACTTTTTAAAATGTCACAAGTCTAGGGTGGTTCCTTCCTTCAAATTTTAATTATTTTCTTTTAGCACAAAATATAATAGCTGTCATATAATATAATAGGAGCCCCTGGTGGCACAGTGGGTTAAAGCACTGAGCTGCTGAGCTTGTTGATCAAAAGGTCGCAGGTTCGATTCCGGGGAGCGGCATGAGCTTCCGCTGTCAGCCCTAGCTTCTGCCAACCTAGCAGTTCGAAAACATGCAAATGTGAGTAGATCAATAGGTACCGCTCCAGCGGGAAGGTAACGGCGCTCCATGCAGTCATGCCGGCCACATGACCTTGGAGGTGTCTATGGACAACGCCGGCTCTTTGGCTTAGAAATGGAGATGAGCACCACACCCCAGAGTCAGACATGACTGGACTTAATGTCAGGGGCCTACCTTTACCTTTACCTATAATAGCTGTCAGGGTATGTTATGCTGGAAAATTTAAATGATAATATAATACATTCCTAAGATTATCCTTGCAGAAAATGCTTAACACAAAATGTACATACATCTTTTCTTTCTCTTCAGAAATATTGAGAATCATTGGATGAATCATCCCACAACACAATATGCTTCTTCAGAAGAAGATACCACGAGAAGACAGGAATGCCATGTACACACTAGTACTGTAAGTACATGCTGGAAAAAAAACTGAGCAGCCCCCTACACCTGTGGTAGACGCACATTTGTGCTTCACTGCACATTTGATGTGGAAACCAACTGCAAGTCTGCACTATACAGCTTTAGAGTGAATTGTTATATCCTCAGTCCACAGAACTTCCACTATAGAAGGTCCTGCTTGCCTCGGGGAAAGCAAGCGTTCCTTTCTTCTTTCTGGCTGACCTTCCTGATCTCTCACATTTGGAATTGTTCTTTTCTCTAATTTCAGATCATCCTTTCAATGTCAAAATCCACTGTGAGCTATACCATTATTTTTGTTGTTCAAGAATAGCAGCTGTTTGAAACAGCACAGATTTCCATGCCTATATTCTCGGTGCTACACATTTTGGAGATTTTCTGCCAATTGTACACGCTGATAAGTCATTTGTGAATTTTGACAACAACTATGTCCGCTAATGTTTAAAATCTCAGTGGTTTTTGTTAACAGCCTCCTAACAGAATATTTGCAGCCACTTAGAATTATCTTCTGCATTTAAAATAAAGAACGAGTGCTTTCTGGGAGACTTCTTTTTTTATAATCCATGAGGAAAGAAAAAGACAAGGCTTCATGTATTTATTGATGGCTTAGTTTATTCTTGGGTATTGATGGGCATTCTAGTCTGTAAAAAAGCTTTTCAGCACATTCATGTAATATAATATTAGCAGAAATTCTGAAGTTGGAAAAACAATCCATAAACTGAACGTTAAACAATAAAAAATGACTAGACTAACATTTATTTATTTCAACAAAAAAACTAGATAACGAGTCCCTCTTGTTTTGTTTAACAGTCCAGTTAATGGGGAGAGTTTTGTTTTGTTTTTTGCCAACTCCAGGATTTTTTTCCATTGATATATTGAATTCCCTTGAAGAAGGCCATTTGGTTTAAAGTACAAGCAATCCCAAAGTCAAGAACAAAATAGGTTTTGAAGGCACATTGGAATAACCACGTTTTCCTACATTATCCTAGTATGGAAGTGAAGATTCAAGTTGGTGTGAACATTCCACACCTAATATAAAAGGAACCCACTACTTTTAAAGATATAATGAAACCTCCCCAGAAAAGGTCCTATGAATGATGGATCTGTAGAGAAGCAATTTCTCTGTTTTGTTTGCTGTTGGCAGTTTGGTCTTCTCTGACTTTAGTAGCCACCGGGAATGAACAAATTAAGCGTATCTGTCTTCTGGGGAGACCCTGCTCTCAGCCCCACCTCTATCACAAGTGAGGTTGGTGGGGACGAGGAGCAGGGCCTTCTCAGTGGTGGCCCCTCACCTGTGGAATTCACTCCCCGGGGAAATTAGGTCATCGACATCCCTCCTCTCTTTTAGAAGGAAATTAAAAACATGGATATGGGACCAGGCTTTTGGGTAATCTGGCAGATAGACAAAGGACAAGCGACAACTAGAATTAATGGATTTGGCAATGTGGAATGAATTTACGGACTCTGAGCTGGCAAACGTTGAGCACTAGTTTGGTTTTTATTTATTATGATGTATATAAGTGACTATGTGAGCCCTCGGTGGCGCAGTGGGTTAAAGCACTGAGCTGCTGAGCTTGTTGATCGAAAGGTCGCAGGTCTGATTCCAGGGAGCGGCGTGAGCTTCCGCTGTCAGCCCTAGCTTCTGCCAACCTAGCAGTTTGAAAACATGCAAATGTGAGTAGATCAATAGGTACCGCTCCGGCGGGAAGGTAACGGCTCTCCATACAGTCATGCTGGCCACATGACCTTGGAGATGTCTACGGACAACGCTGGCTCTTCGGCTTGGAGATGGAGATGAGCACCACACCCCAGAATCAGACATGACTGGACTTAATGTCAGGGGACTACCTTTACCTTTACTATATAAGTGACTGCTTTAATTGTTTTAATTACTGTTTATATATGTTTTATTTTTATCTTATTGTTTTGTCGGCATCGAATTGTGCCTTTTGTAAGCCGCCCTGAGTCCCCCCTCGGGGGTTGAGACGGCCGGGGTAGAAGTGCGCGAAATAAATAAATCATTGAAAGCACATTGGAATAACCAAGTTTTCATACATTATCCTACTATGGAAGTGAAGATTCAAGTTGGTGTGAACATTCCACACCTAATGTAAAAGGAACCCACTACTTTTAAAGATATAATGAAACCTCCCCAGAAAAGGTCCTATGAATGATGGATCTGTAGAGAAGCAATTTCTCTGTTTTGTTTGCTGTGGGCAGTTTGGTCTTCTCTGACTTTAGTAGCCACAGGGAATGAACAAATTAAACAAGTGCTAATTTTTCTAGCTAAGAAATAAAGATATGAGACAAACATTTTATTTTTCAAGAGGTTGCCAGTTTCTCCTTCTTTCTCTTACTCTCAGGTTTAGTGCCAGAACTCTTATTGAACCTGGTTGATGGTCACAGTTACATCATAAATGCAGTATAATGTCTGGATACTTTGAAGAAATCTCTCAGGAATTGGAAATGCAGACTTTCAGCCTAAAGTAATGGAATTACAACCAATGATTTTCATTTTGAACTCTCCTTATCAATACAGTCTGGTTTTTATTTAAAAAAATGTTTCTTTTGTCTGTTGCATTATATGAATTTTATAAGCTGGTAAACCAGAGTGGCATAACATATAATAGTAATTTGCTAGTTTCTTTTGTCATTCAAAATAACATTAGGCATTTTGTAGTTAACTGCCATTGTTAATAATAGATTTATTCTCATCAAAGGTCTGGAGAGCCTTTTCTTCCAAGAGCTGGAGAATGTGCATTTATAATTATTAATGAATTCATGAACATGTTAGCATGGAGCTATTATGCTTACATTGGAATTTAAAACACAAGAATAAAGTGGCACAGGATTTTCCATGAGCTTGTATTCAATTCTCCGTTGGCTTCATATTAATTTAGCAGCCTGACATATGTACTCTGAGCAACTTTAAAACTACTGAAGATGCTCTAACAGCCAAATGCAAAGTGGTGGCGTTCAAAAGAAATATTAATATATTTCAGATATGTAAGCTTCCGATACACAGACAGATGAACACTAGGTCATTATACTGATCTCTGATCACCCATTGCTACTTTAGAAATATCTGTTTTATAACTGACTTACTTAGGCAATCCCTCGTTGGACGAGTAAGATGGTCTTCCGTGATGGGTTTCCTTGTGGATTCGTAGGTGGCTGTGGAGCCCTATTCTTAATCCACATCTTCTCCCACAGTGAAGGCATTAGTTTCCAGGTGGAAGGCGGTCCCGGTTGGGGTTGGCTTGACGCGCCTTCCTCCTGGCACATTTTTCTCTTTCACTCTCCACTCGTGCCTCCTCAAATTCTGCAGCACTGCTGGTCACAGCTGACCTCCAGCTGGAGCGCTCAAGGGCCAGGGCTTCCCAGTTCTCAGTTTCTATGCCAGAGATTTTAAGGTTGGCTTTGAGGCCATCTTTTAATCTCTTTTCCTGTCCACCAACATTCCTTTTTCTGTTCTTAAGTTCATAGTAGAGCAACTGCTTTGGGAGATGGTGGTCAGGCATCTGGACAACGTGGCCGGCCCAGCAGAGTTGATGGCAGAGGACCATTGCTTCAATGCTGGTGGTCTTTGCTTCTTCCAGCACACTGACGTTTGTCCGCTTGTCTTCCCAAGAGATTTGCAGGATTTTCCGGAGGCAGCGCTGATGGAATCGTTCCAGGAGTTGCATGTGACATCTGTAGACAGTCCACGTTTCACAGGCATATAGCAGGGTTGGGAGGACAATAGCTTTATAGACAAGCACCTTGGTGTCCCTACGGATGTCCCAGTCCTCAAACACTCTCTGCTTCATTTGGGAAAATGCTGCACTCGCAGAGCTCAGGCAGTGTTGTAATCTGTTTTATAAATTGCTATGCAAATATAACTGTCAGTAAGTTCATCAGAGATACACAGTTATAGCACCATAGAGTTAATAAGTGTCTTAGATATCAACTAGTCTGATTCTTCTCCAGTCTTAGTAGAACATCTTTGAAAATGGCCATTTCCTGAAGAAAAGTGGTGGTTGTGTAGGGAGGCACTCATAGCTCAAGTAGTCTAGCAAAAGTCCATTATCATGGGAGAGTTCAAAGCTTAATGAAACACATATACTTTGTAAATGCATAATCCCAGATGCAGCCCCTGGCTTTCTTGTTTTAAAGGACTACAGATAGATATGAAGGTTTCTGGTCAGACACCACAAAAAGCCACTGTTTATAGTGTTTTAAAATGCTTCAGACGACGATGGAAACTTAATTACCTGACCCAGAGAATCCATAATAGGGTGGAACATTATAGTAGAAAGAATAGTACATGCACTGTATGGGCAAAGGTGTGAGGTTAGCTCTGACATCTTCAGTTAACCACATGATAAGTGTTTTCATAATTGTCATATTTTGTATCATATTTTATATTGTATATAAAATGAAATTTATTTTAGAAGAATCTGATTGGTGAAGGTAAAATGTATTTAATGAATAAATAGCAAGTGTTAAGAAATGGACGTGAGCATATGATGCTGTTGTGTACTAAACCAGGCCATTGGACCACTGAATATTGGCTTTCAGGGACCAAAGGCCAGCATCATGCAACTTTATATAGCCATCAGCACGTGTCTGTATATACTGTAGGAGAGGGGTCCCCAAACTTTTTAAACAGAGGGCCAGGTCACAGTCCCTCAAACTGTTGGAAAGCCAGATTATAATTTGAAAAAAAAATGAACGAATTCCTATGCACACTGCACATATCTTATTTGTAGTGCAAAAAACACTGAATACAATAATTAAAATGAAGAACAATTTTAACAAATATAAGCTTATTAGTATTTCAATGGGAAGTGTGGGCCTGCTTTTGGCTGATGACATAGGATTATTGTTGTTGTTGTGTGCTTTCAAGTCGTTTCAGACTTAGGTTGACCCTGAGCGAGGGCTGGGTAAATGACCTTGGAGGGCCGTATCCGGCCCCCGGGCCTTAGTTTGAGGACCCCTGCTGTAGGATATATTTGGATGTTGCTCCACATGTCACATAACAACAATGATGTACAAAATTGATCATTGTCAATATCATGTCACATACTTCTCTGATGATACCTTGCGCATGTTTTCAAGATTATTTTTGTATTATTTTGTGCATTTTTATGAAATACACTAACCTTATCCAATATAATTCCTCTCTCCCTCAAAAGCTATTTTTCAAGTCATTATTACCTGAGACTTTGCGGAAGATGGCAAAATATTTTTTCACATTCAGTGAAAAAATTGCCTCATGTTGAAGAGATCAGATAATGTTCCAACCCATGTAATCTATGAATATACAGATAACACAGTAACATACATTTCTAACACAGATCCCATCTCTGAATGCACAGTGGCTATCCATGGGATAGTCATCAACCCAATCTCCCTTTTCCTAATAAATAATATTGTCCTCTTTTTTAAAAAATACACATCTTCTCTTTATAGTTTCTTGGGAATGTGTTTCAAATACATCTGCCATCCAGAATGTGAATAACAGATTACTTGCAAGTAATTTTTTCTGTAATACTACAAATCAGGAGGGAGAAAATTTCTATTACAATCAGTTAAAAATGAAAATCCTGGATGGTAGATGGTTGGTGTTTTGGTAGGTCCAAGGTAATGTCTATTTGAAAGTATGCTTTGCCAACCTTTTCTCAATATGTAATCCCAGCACTGCAACACTTGGCTGATGTGATCTTGGCTGATGTGATTTGAATCTTGGGAGCAATTTTCTCATACCTGTGTAGCACACTATGATGCCAGCACATTTTGCTAATCTCCAAGTGTACATAGGAACAGACATCATCTACACAATAATATCAATTAGCAGTCTCACTGAAAAGTTCTATTAACTCCATCAGATATTTCACTATGAGGAATGGCAAGCCCTCACCTGCTTTACATTTGCTTCTCCAAATGTAACAAAGGGGAAATGGCTTCAGGGAGGGAAATAAAACTTTTACCTTTCTACCTTTATGACTGCAGCCATAGCATGCAGAATCCTTACAGATTCAGTGGAATAGGACACTGACATGTCTGTTTAAGGGTGTTACTTTTTAAAAATGGCTTATCAGAATTTTTTAAAAAATTAATCATATTAGAATAAGGGTCAAATAATGACCTTCAGTATGAGGCTCACGACATCATCAGATGGGCTGCTAGAATCACCATGCATCATGACAAATCTGGTGGTGCCCATTGGGGGGCATGAGGAACCAGTCACCCCCATGTCCTGCAATGGCTAACTCAGCAGTTTCCCCATCCCATGGGGGAAGCGGCAACCACCCAGCTTCCCCCATTGTTTCAAAGGCAACATGGGAAGCACCCCATGTTGCCACCATATGCTGGATCTTCTATAGTTTTATGACAGACTACTTTTTAACCCAAGAAAATATTCTCAAAAGTCAGGGGTCGTTTTATATGCGGGAGTAGCCTTATACACAGGAGTAGTCTTATATGCGGGAGTAGTCTTATACACAGGAATAGTCTTATACACGGGAGTAGCCTTATACACAGGAGTAGCCTGATACGCGAGAGTAGTTTTATACACAGGAGTAACATTATACACAGGAGTAGTCTTATATGCGGGAGCAGTCTTATACGCAGGAGTAGTCGTATATGCAGGAATAGTCTTATACACAGGAGTAGTCTTATATGTGGGAGCAGTCTTATACACAGTAGTCTTATATGCAGGAGTAGTCTATACACAGGAGTAGTCTTATACGCAGGAACAGTCTTACAGAGCGGGAGTTGTCTTATAGAGCAGGAGTAGTCTTATACGCCAGGAGTCATCTTATAGAGCAGGTGCTGAAACTTCCAATTGGATTGGAGAATCTGTGGTTGCCGCATATGGTGGAGGGAGCTCAAAAATGGCAATGGCCATGTCCCTGCTGTATGCAAACTGCAGGTGTCCAAGGTGCCCGGGGCATGGAAAAAAGAGATAGAGTGGCTCTGGGCCCAGATAAACACACCTCTTTTACCTGTCCGCCTGCCCTTGTATCCTATTACCATACCTCCTCCTCTGCCTCTCAGATCTTGCTCCTGATGACTGCAGTGAAGTGGTGCAGGTGCGCATGTGCGAGATCTGAGAGGCAGAGAAGGAGGTACAGTAATAGGAAAATTACCATATTGAAATCAAATCTGATACTTTTTAAATTTTTATTTGGTGTGCGTTGGAAGAGGGGTAGTCTTATACGGCGAATATATCCCAAACTCTATATTTTAACTGTAAATGTTGGGGGTCATCTTATATGCCCAGACATCTTATATGCCGGAATATACGGTACTAGTTCTTCATAGTGGAATGGAAGCCGGTGGGCTCCATTGTAAAACTATAGAAGATCCAGTGCATGCCACTGAAAATAAGCCCGCCTCATAAGCCCACCTCATGAGGTTGGTTGTTTTTGAATAGATGATCTCTATTTGTTCAGTTAGGCCACTTGATGACTTTAGATTTATGGGACACATCTACCTGAACCACTTAGAGTGAACAGCTAATGAATTAACACAGAACTTAATGCAGTCTTGAACTATGTTAACAAAAGTCATGGGTTGCTCTGAATTCTCAGAATCCAGAGTAAGCTACAAATTTGGATGTGGCTGGGATGAAGCAGCCACAACTATTTACATGACATACCATCTTCCCCAGACAGAGGCAGTCTGGAGACATGGAATAGCATTCAACATTCCTTCCTATCATCATCATTAGAGCAGCCAGTAGGCACAACATGGGTCATGTTGGTTTCTCCTTGCCTGGAGTGATGCTTACCAGAGCAATAGACAATCAGAGAAAGGAGGGTCAGAGGAGAGACCAAGAGGCTTCTGCATCACTCTAACCCTCCAGCCAACATCACTCTATGCTATGAGAGACTGACACAACAAGGAGGAAGAAAGGTGGCATGGTCTCCAGTTGTGCCAAATCAGATTTGTCACCTTGGGCATCCAGGTGGTGGCAGCCTAAGCCATCCCAGGGCTGATCCAAAGTGGTCTGTATAGAACTGGCCTTCGTATATTTCCAAAGTATCTGCCTCAGACTGGATGTGGCAATACTGATTTACAGTAGTTCTACCCTTTCCTAGGAGTGAGCTTTTAGAAGATGCTGGAAGACCCTTTCTGGTGCTATTTCACCCCACTGGGTGGCCTTGAGCAAGTCACACCCCCGCAGCCTCAGGGGAAGGTAAATCTTATCATGAACACCCCATGATAGGATCACCATAAGCTGGAAATGATTTGAGGAAACAGAACAACAAATACAGAATGGAGGAAAAAACAAATAACCAAAGAAGAGTAATGTGTAGCCCAGGTGTAGGGGAAGCTAAAATTAGGAATGGACTGAGACTGGTTAAGCAAGCAAAAAACAACAAAAAGAGGCCTTGCAGATATATTTGAGGTGAAAGCATGAACAAGGAGGCAGAGGGGACATTCAGTAAAGAGGTTAGAATGCTAACAGATCACAATGAAAAGAAAGAATTAATCATTTTATGCTATAATTCTCTCCCAAAAAAGAGAACTGTTTGCTTCCATAGAATAGCGAAAGCTTTGGCAAAGGAACTGGATTGCAAATCAAGATTGATAGAGAGTTAGTCAAGAATCACCTTGCTATCAGAAACAAGTTCAGATCCACAAGGACAGCCAAACTGCATCCCAGAATATTGCATTAACTTGCTTAGGTACTATCTCATTCTCTACTACTTGACATCATTTTTTTAGAAATCTTGGAGAACAAGGGAGGTATCAGGGGAGTGAAGAAAATCACATTTTATTTATCTATTATCTTCCTTTTTACTAAAAGAAGATAAAAGAAACTAATGCAAATTTAGAAGGACAATTTGAATTTTTTGTCAGAAAAGATGTTAAAGTTGGATTTTTTTTTCTCTTTTCACTTCCCTCTCTTTAAAAAAAAATATGATTTTGGCAATGGAAAAGCAAACAATTCAATGCAATTGTTTCCATGGTGTTCTTTATTGTAATAGTTATATGATTATTACTATAATTACATATTCTAAATTAAGGAAATATCAACAAATAAACAATATTTATATTTTGTATGTTAATAAGGAAATGTTTACATTACAATAACTAACTGAGCAAACAATTTAAAGGAACACCTCTCAACAAAACATTTTCCCAGGCTCAGCCAGGCCTTCAAATGCTAATGAAGGTGGTCAGTTGAAACATTCACACCTAGCTCTAGCAGAGAAGAGCTCTGTGCCCCATCCCAGCCATTCCACAGATATATAAACCCATTGTCCTATTTCCAACAGACCTCACTACCTCTGAGGATGCCTGCCATAGATGCAGGCGAAACGTCAGGAAAAAATGCCTCTAGAACATGGCCCTATAGCCCGAAAAAACCCACAAGAACCTAGTGATTCCAGCCATGAAAGCCTTCGACAATACAATTTAAAGGAAGTACACAAGTTCTCCTCTTAGACACATATATATCAGTTATCTGTTCCAGTTTCCAATATTTCCAAAATTCCAATATTTGACTTAGTTTTGTAATGTTCCTACAAATAAATAATGGTATAGCTATTTAGCTTACTTGTGATTTATGTGTTAATTTCCATAGAATGTAAAAATGTTACCAGCATTAATTGAAAATATCCTGGCTTCCCCCATTTTTCACTACTTTTATTTGGCATTGGAGTTTATCCATCATAATTATGTTCTGTACTTTCTTCATCCACAGATTGCATATTGACATATCGGTAGTTCTTTCTTTCCAAAACCCAGCAGCAATTGCAACTTTTGCTGCTAACAAATCTGTTTGATTATATAGATTGTTTTCCTCTTTCTAAACTTGTGGTTAGCTTTGAGCATTCTGATACTCGAGCTGGAAAAGCACTGCAGAAAACTGAATAAATAAATACATTCATAAAGAAATATGATTAAGCTCCCTAGTGAGACTCCTATCTAACCCGGAGCCAAATATTTTCTCACAACATGGTTTCCAGAGCTTTCCAGAAACATAAGATATTCAACACCTCCCTCGTGATGATGAAACCGCTGCATTTTATTGGAGCAAATTCCATCCTCATTGCATCAAGACATTTTTATATTTGATGTCCCTGTCCCTATGTTTATTTTCTATATGTCTCTGACTTTTGCTAAGATGTAAAGGAGAGGAAG
Source organism: Anolis sagrei (assembly GCF_037176765.1). Taxonomy (NCBI): domain Eukaryota; kingdom Metazoa; phylum Chordata; class Lepidosauria; order Squamata; family Anolidae; genus Anolis; species Anolis sagrei. The sequence continues at coordinate 152,215,880 of NC_090023.1, forward strand.
GAGTAAAACCCAGCTTCACTCTGAAAATGCTGTTATAGGTCGATGGCAAAAATATGTGTAGCTACAGCTGTCTAAATTAATTCCAGTCTCTCCACATTTACCCCACACCTCTGGCTGCCTTCTCTGTGAGCAGCAAACAAGCTTCTGTTTTGTTCTCCATTCTAATCATGATAGGGACTTCTTCAATAATTACATTGTTTCAATGTGGTCAAAAGGTTCATTTTTTGGAAGGCATATTGCTCATTGGGGATCAGAACTCATCATCCATATCAGAAACAGTAGTAAAACTGGAGGCCATCTGGCCAATTTACCTGCTAATGTAGAAGCTGCGGTCCCTGGGCCAGCTGGAGTTGGGCTTGCCAATGCTGCAGAAGTCCCTACTGCTAAGATTAATTGCCAGATGTTTCCAGAAACTCTGGCTCACCACCCTCCACTTTGCTGCTCTCCCATATTGTCATAGATGCAATTTCTTTTGGGTGTTCCCGATTGTGTAAACACAACTTCAAACACTCTCCCCAAGACCCCGTTTGATATTTCCCCCTCTGAGTTAAAAATAAATTAACAGCTGTTTAAAAATCCTAAACCATATTGATGAAACGCAGCATCCTCAAAAATGGGTCAAGTACTATCAAAGATCTGTTTAAATGTATTATTGGTCCACTAACTTTCAGTCTGGGGATGGACCAGAGGATCAATAAGATATGGTTGGGGAATTAGTTATGTAAATTAAAATCCATTAATATAAGTTTTCTGAAGTTATTATAATTCTGTCTCTCCCTTTCCCAGTGGAAGTTTGGTTCTGGAGGCTTGCCCAGGATAGGAAGAGTCAGGATGAAATCAAGATGGCTACAGGAGGAACTAAAATAATTTGCTAAGTGTAGGAGAAGTCAAAATATAGTCTGGGTTTTGTTGTTGTTGTTGTTGTTGTGTCAGGAGCGACTTGAGAAACTGCAAGTCGCTTTTGGTGTGAGAGAATTGGCTGTCTGCAAGGACATTGCCCAGGGGACACCCGGATGATTTGATGTATTTATCATCCTTATGGGAGGCTTCTCTCATGTCCCCACATGAGGAGCTGGAGTTGACAGAAGGAGCTCATCTGCCTCTCCCCGGATTCGAACCTGTGACCTGTCAGTCTTCAGTCCTGCCAGCACAGGGGTTTAACCCACTGCTCCAATGGGGGCTCCATATAGTTGGTGAGAATGGGAAGACAGGCCAAACAAAATCTGATAGGACATGGGTAGCAGCAGAGGAACAACTTAGTGGGTTCTCAGTCAGTGGGCATTAAGCTCTCAGTAGTAGTAATCTGAGATAATAGAATTTGAATGGTGGTGGTACTAGAAAGATACATGCTGATCAGTAGCATTGTAATAAAGAATTAAGATATGTCGCTTTCTCCATTGACAGGGAGAAGACTGGAATGGGGGCAGAAATCCATACTTATAGATTCTTCTGAATGTTGTTGTTGTTGATGATGATGATAATGATGATAATACTTTATTTATATTCCGCTCTATCTCCCCAAAGGAACTCAGGACAGATAAAATATCTCATTGATGTTGCCACATGTTCACCGTAATGCAAAAAGGAAACAACTTTTCTTTCTGGAAAAAATTGTGAAACCATATTTTTCCTCATTTATATTTCCCTTTCTGTGACTTATCTCATTGATGTTGCCATATCAGACTGGCAAAGCAGCGTTTCCACTCTTCTTGTGGTCACTGAATATATCTGTATGAGTATAGTCATCACCCATGCAACTAATTCAGTGAAGAAGAAGAATCATAGAGTCATAGAATAATACAGTTGGAAGTAACCACATGAGTCATCTAGTCCAACCCCCTGCTACGTAGAAAAAGCAGAATCAAAGCACCCCCAACAGATAGTGATCCAGCCTCTGTTTAAAGGAAGAAGCTTCCACCAGACTGCGAGGCAGAGAGTTCCAGTGTTGAACAGCTCTTACAGTCTGGAAGTTCTGCCTAATGTTCAGGTGGAATCTCCTTTCATGTAATTTGTTTTCTACTGCTCTGAGTCCTAGACTCCAGGGCAGTAGAAAACAATCCTGCTCTCTCTTCTTTAAGACACCCTTTCAAATATTTATACATGGAGGCTATTGTGTCTCTTCTCGACCTTCTCTTCTGCAGGCCTCACATCCCCAGCTCCTGAAGCTGCTCCTCATGGTGGGGATGAGGGACAGGGCCTTCTCTGTGGTAGGCCCCCAACTCTGGAACTCTCTCTCCAAGGACATCAGACAAGCCCCAACATTGGCAGTCTTTAGGAAGAGCCTGAAGACCTGGCTGTTCCAGTGTGCCTTTCCAGAATAGGAAACTCCTAGCATCATGTCTCAAATGCACTTTATCAGAGATTTAAGATTGCCTGCACATCGCACCTAGCCTAAAATCCTTACATTTCACCTGTCATGTCCAGCATTTTTAATTTATTCATTACATTTGGTCTGGCCCTAGTTTTAAATGTATCATGATCTATTGCTTTTTAATGTTTTACTGTTATTGCTTTAATGTTTATTGGTTTGCTTTATGAGTTTTATTGTTGTATTTGTTATGCTGTTGTTATTGAGGGCCTTGGCCTTTTTTAAGCCTCACCGAGTCCTTCAGGAGATGTTAGCGGGGTACAAATAAAGTTAATAATAATAATAATAATAATAATAATAATAATAATAATAATAATAATAAAATAATAATAATAATAATAATAATAATACAGCATGGTCTTCAGACCTTTGATCATTTTAGCCACCCCTCTCTGAACATGTTCAAGCTTGTCAATAACTCTCTTGAATTGTGGTGCCCAGAATTGGACACAGTATTCCAGGAGAGGCCTGACAAAAGCAGAATAGACTTCTATTGATCTAGACACTATCCTTTTGATGCAGCCCAAAAACCCATTGGCTTTTTTAAGCTACTGCATCACATTGTTGGCTCATGTTCAACCTATTGTACACCAAGACTCCAATATCTTTTTCATACAGACTGTTTTCAAGCCGGGTGCATGCATCCTGTCTCTGTGCATTTCATTTCTTCTGCCTGTGAAGCATCCTACACTGCTCCTTGTTGAAATTCATTTTGTTAGTTTTGGCCCAGCTCTCTAATCTGTTACTTTCTAATCTGTTACTGTCTATTGGAGTATTGGCTATCCCTCCTAATTTGGTGCCATCGGCAAACTTGATAAGCACGCTCTCTAAACCTTCATCTCAGTTATCAATAAAGGCATTGGACAGCACAGGCCTAGGACAGAACCCTGTGGCACTCCAGTAGTCACTTCTTTCCAGGATGAAGATGAACCATTATTATTTTTATTTATGGTCTACTTTTTCCCCTATAAGGAGACTCAAAGTGGTGATCACTGTGATGAATTGCCTACCTTTTAGGCCAGGAGAAGCTCGGGAAGCAGGCCCAAGTGTTTTGGCAGCCATTTTGTGAGATGGTGCAGGGAGGCAGCCATCTTAGAGTAGTAATTTCCTAGAGCAGGTGGAGCTTAGGAGCAGCCTGGAGGGAAATGAGGAGAGCCTTTGTGATTGGCTTGGAGAAAGTGGGCTGAGCTTAGCTAGAGTGCAGAAAAAAATTGCCTGAAAGGGTGCGTTTTAAAATCTGACACTTTAGCCAGGGTCTGAGGATTGAAGAAGAAAGTTGGGTTTTGAGAGGATTAGGAGAAGAGAAGTTAGAGAAGCCAAAGTGGTTAGTTAGAGAAGATTGATAGCTATCAGGTAGAATAGCTGATATAGAGAATAGACAGATCCAAGGGAAAGGACTGTCTGGAGTTTTAGAAATTCTAGTCAGAGGGAAGTCAGCTAGGTTCTTGAGGGAGTGAAGAGTTGTTTTTGGAACCAAGTATTGAACTGTTTTAAAGTAACCATAAGCTTCATCTCATTATTGCAACCGTTACAATTAATGCCTGTATTATTGAAGTTCACACAAATAAACAACTTTGTTCTTTGTTCATCAACAACTGTCTCAGTGTGCCTCTATATAAAGTATTCTTAACAAGATAGGGAAACAGAGTTTCCAGATTGGTGGCAGTGACATTTTAGAAGAATCTCATTGTTATTTACCTCAGGGTTCAGAGCCCTGAGTGTGAATCCAACACATTCCAGCCTAATTAAAACCTCTTGCCAAACCAAAAGTTAAACATTCCTTTTAAAGTTGGTGGTTGCCAGTTTCCATACTAAAGTTACCTTAGAATATTGTATACTGGGGCAAAGTCTCTGCAGCCTCCAAACACTTAAGTTGTTTTTAAATAATAATCCTTTACATTTGGTGACACAGCGGTGGGATCTCCAAACTAATGGTGATCCTCTTCACGTAATAGATCCCTCCCCCCCCCCTCTCGTTGTAATCACCCTTTGGATTTGGTCACCTACCAGTTACAAATTTACCTATCAGTAGTATTATCTGCCCCACATACAACTAGTTTGTTTGCAAGATGATCATAGGGGACATTATCAGAAGTCTTACTGAAAGAATGACATGATTATCAACCTCAATCTCAACTAGAGTACGAACGTCACCAATGCTATCAGCAACCAGGATAATCAAAAGTGAATGTGTTTGCAGTTTCAGTGGCTTGGGGAGAATTCCTACATCTTTTCTTCAAGGAAATAAATTAGTAATGATGGCTGGTCTGCATTATTGCAGTTACAATTTTGCAACCTGGAATTTCAGAATCGTTATTGATTTATATTTAGTATGACCATGTGCACAACCAGCACACTGTAGAATAATGCAGTTTGACATCACTGGCTAAATGCTATAGACTCATGGATTTAGTGAGGTACCAGTACTATTTAGCAAAGAAGGGCAAAAACCTTGAAAAACTACAACTCCTACAATTCCATACCATTAAGTCATGATAGCAGAGGTGGCCCTAGGTAATTTTCAACAGTAAGCAAACAGTATTTTGGCGCCCCCCCCCCCCCCAACCAATCACTGATATATATTCTCTGTTCATCGTGGGAGTTCTGTGTGCCATCTTTGGTTCAATTCCATCATTGGTGGAGTTCAGAATGCTCTTTGATTGTAGGTGAACTATACATCCAGGTAACTACAACTTGCATATGTCAAGGTCTATTTTCCCCCTGGGCACTACTGCGAATGCTTCCTTTGCGTAATGGTTGAGCCGCCCCTGCATGGTAGTTACAGTGATGTCAAACTGTACAGTACAGAAAAACCCTAAATAAACTTATTTAAATGCAACTACAGCCCACCTTAAGAACCAACAGCTGGATCAGGTGAGGAACATCCATTCACCTTTTGATTGCCAAGCAAGAAAAACATTTCATCTCCTGCCAATGAGAAAGCTTACAACAATCAGGAGCAGGAATCCTGTCTCAAGACCTTGATGCAGCCTTGCTCACTCACCAAATGGATGTAGAAACATCCTCCTATTTGCGCCCCAATCAGAAGCTGAAAGGACCTAAGAAACAGTATTTTGTTTGACAGATGTAACAAAGTAGTTGGTGTAGGATACTGGGAAATCTTTTAGGTGGTTCCATGAAAATGGCCCCACATCTACTCTGATAATATAATGCAGGTTCAACTTAACTTGAATGCACTGATGCACATCTTTGCAGAAAATAGGGGGGAAACCTGCACAGTGGTTTGAGACAGGTTCTGTATTCAATGGGCTGATCATCTTGACCTCAAACAAGTTCCAAACATGTCAACTGTGAAATCAGTTTCTTTCAAATCAGTTCCAAACAGAATTATAGAGTCAGTGTAGATTTGCCAAATGACATAGCATTTTCCCCAAATGAGAGAGATAACCAAACAAGAAAAGAAGGTGGGTTAGTGAGACAAGCATGAGCGATCATATTTTCTTTTGCATTGCTTTCCCCAGGTAGCGAGTAAAAAGCATCACATTCAAAAGGGATCATTCCCAAAGGTTCAAAACACAATTAGTCCTCTTTAGAAAAAAAACTAAAAACACCAGTGATTGGTGAGCAAGTGTGGCTGTGTCTCCCTCTCCAGGTTATGAAGCCCCAGTAGCTAAAAGGAAATGTTTGTTAGCATGAAAAGGTGTACTTCACAACCCAAGGGAAAGTGATCTTATGCAGCACTCCCTAACTTGGAGCCTGTTTGCAATCCTCCCCAGTCCTGTGGGAAATTTGTCAGACATCAACGGAATGAAGATTGACTTTTTAGCTGCCTCTATATTTATAACAGCAGCTGTTACCAGATCTAAAAGTAGAGTCATTGCCAAGAAAACAATAACAGAAGCATCTCTCCTAGTCATAAAAATGGGCACAAAGAATCAGCATGAAGGACATCTTCTGTGAAAGTTGACTGGGTCTGGCTTAGAGCATGGAAAATTTTCTTTTTGGACAACAACTCCCAGAATCCTTCCGCCAATATCACTGGTGTTGCAGCTCAAGGCTTCAGAACATTCCTTTTCAAAGCTCTGAACTTTAAGCTTCCTGGGGGTCTCATATGTTTCTCTGTGAGAAAGAAAGAGTGGAAAATAAGGGAAGATTTCTGTGGCACATTAACAAATAAGTATTGGATCCAAACTTAGTTAAATAGAGTGGATTAGATATAATTTCTATAAAGGTATACATTAGCATTAAACGTCTGGCCCCAATATCCATCTGTGTGCTGGTACGGCTGTACCAGGAGCTCCAAACTCCCTTTCGTTCTTTGAGCATTTGCATGTGCTTGTTCTGGCCATGCATTTTGCAGTTGGATGGTTCTTGCTAGGCTGCAGTCATGGGGCTAGCCACCTGTCTATCATCGTTAAGTTTTAGTTCCGCCCTTTTTTCCAGGTTCAGGAGGGAAAGGGAACCATTTTCGTTCAGTCTTACAGTTGGAAGCTCAGCTACAGGACGTGAAAGTTTTCTACCTATAGAGAAGCTTCGTTTCTTACAAAGTCCGGGGGGAAACAGTCCCAAAAGCTCTGGCTAGGGAATTTACAGCCTCACAGCTTTAAGAACAGTCTCTAAAGAAAGGCTTTTAAGATAAACAGCTTTACCCCAATAACTTTCGTGGGAAAAATCCTAGACTCCAGCTGAAAATTCTTCAGAGCCTTGGCTGGTAGGTCTACTCGGGTACCCAAGAAGCAATTTGGAGCCAGGAGTAGGGCCCACACCAGCAAAACCTAGAAAGCAGATTGCCCAAGGAGGGGTCAAAAAGGGTGTTCCTCGTAAAGGAAAGAAATAGTTCTCCAAGCAAGTTGCCTGTCCATTGTACACAAGAAGCATTTGTTTCATTTGTTGAAGATCTAAGATTGTTTGTTGAAGACCTAAGCAATAATAAAGAACTTTGTTAAACTTTTAAGCTTCTAGGGCCTCTCATCCGAGGCACCCCGGCTTCCAGCTGGGCACAAAGAGCACGTGCTGTTCAAAAGCCAATTGCTATAGGCCCAGCACGTGACAGCATAATCTGACTCCATCTCTTTTTCCTAGAAATAGTTTAACATTCAATTGTAAATTAAAATACTGAAAGCTTTATTTGACAATAGTTTTAAGAGATATGTTTTTATCCAAGGTATGTTTTTAATATTCTAAATATGCTGCTGCTTGATGAACTTTCACACCACTTCCACAATCTTGTGTCTTACTAGAAGTGTTTCAGATGACATTATACAGCAAATACTTTGAAGATACAGACAGTACATAATTCATCCAGAATTATAAAAATTCAGATCTTCTGTCTGAGATCTGCTGATTCATTCAGGACTTTGTCTTCCTTATGTACCTTCTGCCTCTACACTGAAAGGAAGACAAAAAACAAATCCTGGTGGAAATCATTATCTGGATAAAATCGCAGATACTTGTTCAGATTAAAGAAGTAGTTCCTGGCAATGTTCTTAACTACAAAAGCCCACTATCCAATTCCAATCCCAACCTATCTGAAGGCTGCACTTGCAAACCATGAAACTCTGATCATATTCTGTAGGACGACATTTCTTCTGAATTTGAGTTGCAATCTTGGATTTAGCTACATTGATCTAAACTATGAGAGAATTATTATCTGAAGAGGGAGTTTCTTTCAGTGTGCATTAGGCTGGTCATATTACAATCATTAAGTTGGAAGAGACCATAAAGGCCATCCAGTCCAATCCTTCTATATAGGAAAATGCAGTCTGCTTAAACACCTTCAGAGAAGGAGACTTCATCACACACCGAGATAGCTCTTTTTGTCAGGAAGTTCTTCTTAATGTTTAGGTGAATTTTTTCCCCTTGTATTTCTCTCCAGAGTGAAGAGGAGCCATTGGTAAGCACCCATTAGGTTTGACTGGTTAACCAATTCCCAATCCACCTAACAGTAGCATTATGTATCCCACATTTTACTAGCTTCTATGTGAAGATATCATGGAGTTCATTGTCAAAGTCCTTATTGAAATCAGTTTATGCTACATCCACAGCTTTCCCTTCCTCTACCAAGCTTTAAACTCTTTTTTAATAAAGAAAACACACAAGATAAGACATGACTTGTTTTTGAGAAATGTATTGACTTTTTGAGTATGGCATTTCTTTCTAAATGCTTACAAATTGTCCATTTATGGCTCTATTCTCTAATCTTTCCTCGCTGAGTCAGTGGTAATTGTCCTCTTTAACCCCCCCCCCCCCCATCCCACTTTTGAAGATGGTGACAAAAAGAGATTGAGACTAATAGTTTGGTAGCAATAGAGAGTGAGTGTCCCTTCAGTGTTCCCTCCTGGAGCATTTGTTTACAGTGCAAATAACAACAGCATTGGCGGCTATGCTTTGCCTGTGTAAATGAGTGGAGCAGGAGCCCATTCAAGGCTTCTGGTCAAATGTAAAGTGATCAAAGAGGAAGGGAAACTAAAGCCCATTTTTTGGGATTTTTCAGTGATAACAGCATGATCACATGTTAGTGATAAGTAATTCAGAAAATTAATTTCTGAACCGCAATAATAGTAAGAAATAATAGTGTTAGGTGGTCAGAACAGAAAGAAGCATAACTGATTACTTTCTGAAAGCACCATTCCAAGCTTTACTTGTCCTTGGCAAAGCAATTTGCTATGCCTTTTGGATTATATTCCTCAGGACCCTTAAAAAGGTCATTGTTTGATATACATTTTACATATTTTTTATCTTGCAAGATCTTCAGCAGATTTTTTTAGAAGCATGGATCTACATTTCTAAATAATAGAGTTTCCAAGCTCCTTGTCAGTTCATCTCTTATTTATATAAGGAACATTCTGTCTTGTTCTGGAACAGGGTATAACTCCCCAATAGGTAATTTGAGACCAAACACTGAAACATCGTACTGCTATAACATAATCTTTATTGGTGGTAAATGATGCAGCAGATGGTACGTATCAGGAGGCATTTCATCCAATTCACTGATGAGTTCCAACAGCCCATTACAGCCAAAGGTAGAACAGGGCACCCAAACAAATTCTACCCAGACTATCCATTGGGAGATTATAAAAATTCCCCATACCTGAAATATTTGGGGAGCCTTTTGTCTGAGGTGCAGAAGCAAAAAACAATCCAAAACACAAAAACAAAGTGCATAATCATACCCCCCACCACTGTTATGAGATCTATATGAGAAGGTTAGCAACAAAGAAAAAATGGGTTGTTGTAGGTTGTTTTGGGCTATATGGCCATGTTCTAGAGGCATTCTCTCCTGACGTTTCGCCTGCATCTATGGCAAGCATCCTCAGAGGTAGTGAGGTCTGTTGGAACTAGGAAAAAGGAACTAGGAAAAAGGGTTCCTAGTGGAATTACCAGTGTGGGACAAAGGACTCTTGTCTGCTGGAGGTAGGTGTGAATGTTTCAACTGACCACCTTGATTAGCATTTGATGGCCTGGCTGTTGTTTGGTGTGGCTTCTTAGTGCCTGGGGCAATCTTTTGTTGAGAGGTGATTAGATGTCCCAGATTGTTTCCTCTCTGTTGTTTTGCTGTTGTAATTTTAGAGTTTTTTAAATACTGGTAGCCAGATTTTGTTCAAATGATTTGTTCATGGTTTCCTCCTTTCTGTTGAAATTGTCCACATGCTTGTGGATTTCAATGGCTTCTCTATGTAGTCTGACATGGTGGTTGTTAGAGTGGTCCAGCATTTCTGTGTTCTCAAATAATATGCTGTGTCCAGGTTGGTTCATCAGGTGCTCTGCTATGGCTGACTTCTCTGGCCAATGGATACTCCACCTCAGACATCAGAGGAGCTGCAAAACCGAAAACAAGCCACAAGAGTAAAGACAAAGATCCACCCAGAGGAAAAGTGTTCTTGCCATACATCAAGGGAACCACTGTCCGCATAGGGAAGCTGATGAGGAAACACAACATACAAACTATCTACAAACCCACCAAGAAAATCCAACAAATGCTATGCTCAGCAAAGGACAAGAGGAATCCTCTCACTTCTGCAGGAGTCTACCGTATACCATGCAGCTGTGGACAAGTCTACATAGGGACCACCAAATGCAGCATCGCCCAAACATGAATCAAGCAACATGAAAGGCACTGCAGACTACTTCAACCAGAGAAGTTAGCCATAGCAGAACACCTGATGAACCAACCTAGACACAGCATTTTATTTGAGAACGCAGAAATGCTGGACCACTCTAACAACCACCATGTCAGACTACACAGAGAAGCCATTGAAAGCCACAAGCAGGTGGACAATTTCAATAGAAAGGAGGAAACCATGAAAATTAACAAAATCTGGCTACCAGTATTTTAAAAAAATCTCTAAAATTACAACAGCAAAACAACAGAGAGGAAACAATCTGGGACATCTAATCATCTCTCAACAAAAGATTGCCCCAGGTGCTAACAAGCCACACCAAACAACAGCCAGGTCATCAAATGCTAATCAAGGTGGTCAGTTGAAATATTCACACCTAGCTCCAGCAGACAAGAGTCCTTTGTCTCACCCTGGTCATTCCACAGATATATAAACCCTTTTTCCTAGATCCAACAGATCTCACTACCTCTGAGGATGCTTGCCATAGAGGCAGGCGAAACGTCAGGAGAGAATGCCTCTGGAACATGGCCATATAGCCCGAAAAAACCTACAACAACCCAGTGATTCCGGCCATGAAAGCCTTCGACAATACAATTTAAAGGAAGTACACAAGTTCTCCTCTTAGACCATGAAACCCTTCGACAATACAAAGAAAAAAATCACTCTGTCCTTTTCTGGCTTTCATGTCTTCCCCCAATTTCAAACAATATAAAAAGAATCTAACCAGGGCTGTCTTTCCCTGTTCCCTACTGTCTTTCCCCATCTTCTGAAATGGCCACCCAGCCGACATCCTTTCTGTGCCTTTGCTGAATATGGTTTTCAGGCTCTATTTCCATGTGCTTCTGAAACAAAGCACCATAGAGACCCATGACACAAATGCCCTTATGTCATGTGGGGTTCCATTTCAGAAGCACATGGAAATAGAGCCCGAAGTCCAACCAATGAAGTCCTAATACACGTTTCCTCATTTGTGCTAACGGGTAACTATTGATGTTTGGTCATGATGCTGACAAGGACTCCAGGATCCATCTGCAAAGTGGTCCAAACAGTTTCAGTGGATTTTAATCATGCTAATACATATGTGTGGCATTTTTAAAATTGCTAATACAATTTTTGCATTTTTTCTATACAATTGTTGTAGTTATGTCCTACTTTTCATGCTATAAACTCCTCCTCCCTTCTGAGGTAGATCAGGCTGAGAGAGAATGACTCGCCCAAAGTCACCCAGAGAATTTCATTGCTCAGTGGGAACCTGGATCTTCCAATTCCCTTTGCAATACACTTACCAGATTGAGACTAAATCCAGACAAGACAGAGGTACTCCTGGTCAGTCGAAAGGCCGAACAGGGTATAGGGTTACAGCCTGTGCTGGATGGGGTTACACTCCCCCTGAAGGCGCAGGTTCGCAGTTTGGGAGTTCTCCTAGATTCATCACTGAGCCTGGAGCCCCAGGTTTCGGCGGTGGTCAGGGGAACTTTCACACAATTAAAACTTGTGCGCCAGCTGTGCCCGTACCTTGGGAAGTCCGTACCACGGTGGTCCACGCTTTGGTTACATCCCGTTTAGACTACTGCAACGCGCTCTATGTGGGGTTGCCTCTGAAGACTGCAGCTAGTCCAACGCTCGGCAGCCAGACTACTAATGGGTGCTGGGTACAGGGAGCACACCACTCCGCTGTTACACCAGCTCCACTGGCTGCCAATTAGCTTCCGAGCACAATTCAAAGTGCTGGTGTTAACCTATGAAGCCCTAAACGACTCCAGCCCTGTTTACCTCTCCGAACGTATTCTCCCCTATGAACCATCAAGATTATTAAGATCGTCGGGAGAGGCCCTGCTCTTGGTCCCACCGGCCTCGCATGTGCATCTGGTGGGGACGAGGGACAGGGCCTTCTCGGTGGTGGCCCCTCGACTCTTGAATTCTCTCCCACTGGAGATCAGAACCGCCCCTTCTATCCTGACATTTAGGAAACAGGTGAAGACTTGGTTATGGAGACAGGCATTCAACGAGTGAGCCAACACACTGAGATATGGATGGAGGATGATGAGCAACGATTTTAATATGACAACTGACCATTATAGTTATTGATTGTAATTGCTGTTTTAATGTTTTACTGTAATATGTATTATGATGTTTTATTGATTGTATGTGATATTATGGTTGGAAACCGGTCTGAGTCCCTCAAGAGAGGTGAGAAGATCAGTATACAAAACTTTAAAATAAATAAATAATAATAAATACCACTGAACTATACTGTCATCATATGTCAACATTTTATAAGGTTCAGGCAATGTGTCTTCTACCCAATTGTGGAAGCTCAGCAGATACTCCACACTGTTAATGCTGCCCAATTACCCATCCTTTATATACACATTTGGCAGCATGTCAATATGTTTTCAGAACGTTGCCTATTGTGAAGGAGGCCATTTTAATGAGTACCGATGGTGTTCTCATGTACTTAAACCTCCAGTGCACTGTCAGCACTTAAACACAGTTGGGGAAGGTTACCAAGTAACCAGCTGCACACAAAACAACTGCACCTGGCAGCTCAGAACAGGAAACCCCTGTCCTTGCAAACTGAAAAGCTGCCTATGTACACAAGCACTGCAGAGAAACACCCTGACCAGAGACTTTCAGTGTGGATCCAATTAAAGTCGGATCCTTTTTTTTAAAAAAAGAGGTGCCTTGTAAATGGACTATCAATTCACAAAGCAAGCATCTGCAGGAAGCATTGACTAGGGAAGAAAGGGGGAAAGGAGGAGGAAGAGGAGAAGGAGTGTGGGAGGAAATAATTGTATTAACAATAATACATTTTCTTTAGCTACTCCTGAAATGCTCACTACAGCCTTGTTAGCATTTCAATTATGAAGTATTTGCTACAGACGTTGTCCTCAAACTGGGATACTAATATTCAGAGTGCTATCTGGTACATGTTTTGGCAACAATTTAAAATGTTTGCCTGATTTTGTATGTGTACAGAACTCATTTTATGGCACACTCGTGATAATTTTTCATATTAGTATAACTGATTTATCATATGCAGCCATAAAGCCAAAGAATACCTTTGGCTACCAGAGCTTGGAACAGCTGATTCCCTGATATTCACTCCTGGGCTTGTTCTTTTCTCCAAACCCATTTTCCCTAGCTTGTCTCCACTACCATCAGAGAAAAGCAAAGTTGTAGCACAAAGTCATACTGCCACACTGCCAAGAGGTGTCATTCAAGGAAGTTTTTATTCCCCAGAGACGGGGGGAAGGCAGAGGACAAAATAATATATGAAGTTACTGGCAGGCTGAATTTGTGTGAAACTGACTATAGCCTGCTGGCAAGCACTTTTCATGGGCAGGTGGCAGGGTGAAAAAAACAAAATAACATTCTCAGATCCGTCAAGAGAACAGCATATGCAAGAGTAATATGAGGATCGGTTGTATTCAGTGGTGTAGTCATTTAATTTAACCCACCCTTTTCACTTTGGAGGAAACAGATGAGTGGCTTGTCTCTTACACATAATAGAGTGGAGGTTCTGAGCAATAATCTTCCTCATTGACAGCCCCACAACCACCGACACGAGGCCCCCGTTTATGTGTAACAGTAAACCAGGGAGAAAGCTCTAAGGTTTCTGCCTTAGAGCTTTCTGCCTTGCACAAGGAAGAGGCATTAAAATGTTACAGAAAAACCATAATTAAGAATGTTAGCATGTTATTATAAGCCAATATGTTAGTCCACATTGACATATCCTTTTATCTATGACTAGGGACCTCATCATATGGACCTTGAGAAGGACTGAGGACCATCTGTACTGTTAGATCCCCAATTATCCCATTTCAAGTTCTGTCTTCCCAACACATGTTTCCCTCTTCAGGTTTTTGCCCATTTTTGCCTGTGTTCAGAACCATCACCTGGGGAATCATCTACCCTCTCAATATTATTTTTCTTTTTGATCAGAAAAACTCCAATATTCAAAAGCCAAGATTACTATGGACTTCATCCCATTTGCGGAGAGAAGTGGGGAAATTTAAAACCCCAAAGTCTTTCCCATGCCTTCCTTCCCTCCATTATACAGGTGTAACTAATACTATAAACCGCTTTGCCACAATCCTGTCATGTTGCCAGGGCTTTGCCTTATTCAGAGGCAGAGATGAACCAAACAAAAACCCAGTTTGTATAAAACAATTTAATTAAAACAGCACTTACTTTCTTGATGTTTTAATAGTCCAAAATATAAAACATAAAGATAGCACTCAGCCACAGAATAAACAAAAATAGCAAACACTGTTGCAAGTTCAAGATAACTCCATAGTCAAAGGTCCAGTCCAGTGGTCAAACGCCAAGAATTCAATAAACAAAGGGATCAAGAGTCTACTGTAGTCAACAGCCAGTCCAAAGATTCAAGGTTCCAGGATTCTAAGAGTTCAGGAGTCAGGTCCAGGGGGAAAGCCAGCAGCATCCACCACCAAAATGTGACAAATACTTTTCTCCCAAAGATCATTTCCAAGGTTCGGTCCTTATATCCAGAAACACCCAGCTGCAACCTATCTCTTGCATACCTCCACCCTTAATTGCTTTCACCCATGAACTCTTACTTACAGATTACTCAACCCATTAGAACTAATACTTATATTAACCCTTCCACACCAACCACCATCAACTGCAGCCCATATTACATGGCAATTCCCCTCTTGCAAGGGTTTGCTTCCCTTCATTATACAAGTGTAATTATAAACCCCCTTTTTTCCATGTCTTCCCTCTCTCTGTTATGCCAGTGTAATCTGTCAGATCCTATCACATGTATTTTTTGGTGTTAACGATGGTTCTGGCACACACCAAGGGCTCAAAACACTATTTTTCACCCGTTTTCTGAACTCCCTCCTTTCAGCATTATTCAGCTCCATTTCAAAGATGAAAGGCAACTGACAACAACCAGAAGTAGGCAAACATAATCTGATGGACTCTGTGCCATTTTGTCCTTGAAGTGGACCTAAAGTGTCCTACTACAGGGGAAACGCTCTATGTTATGAAGTTCTGGATAATTATCAGCCTTCACTTTTTCATACTTCATGTAACATCACCAAATGCCTTCAAGTTGGCCTCCTGCTGTCAGCTGTAGGTCTATAAGACAGCAAATAACTGTAGGACTTTGCTATGTTGATTCGTGTTTGAATGCAATTTTCATTCAAAAAATAAATGAATGGCTGGTCATTGAGCTTAAGCCTAATGACATGCACCCTTCTGAGAAATGTCTGGGTAATCTTTCATTCAAATTGTAAGCTTGTTCATCTTCACAGCAACAATCTCTGGCTCAAAGGCACTATCAGTTGGATCAGATAGGGGTAATAAGTCCTCACTGTAAGATTCAAGATGATGTAAGATTCAAAGTTGAGTTCTTGCATGTCAGGAAAGAAATCCCTACTCACTACTGATTGGAAGTGAGATCTAAAGTACAGTCAAAATCAAGAAACTCATATCGTCACATGAACCTATCTTGTTCATGCATTAACAAGCAATGACCCCAGAGACACAGGCCTTTGACATCAGCTCCTGTATCAGTTCGGGGTTTGTGGCAATTAGTCTGAAATATGCTTCATTAAGGGAACTGGGCCAATCCTATAAATCTCTTTCTAGGTGATATTTCACATCAGTGTACTTGATGAGTGAATTGACCATCCCAGTCTGTGAGAATTAGATGCCACTTTAGTTGTCTTCTACAAGCTGTATAGGTTCAGCTACTTTTCTAGCAACTGACATAACCACAAGGTTCTTTGCATTCTTCAGCAGCTGCTGCATATTCTGCTTTGATATTTTGTTTCTTGTTTGTATAGCTTACTGCTTCATCTCCATAGATAAATAGGTTTTCATTGGTGGATTTGTGATCAGTAGGGTCTCCAGCGTAATTTGCATCTGTGTAGGCTCCTATTCTGGGACAGCATGTGACTTGTTGCTTTAGATTTCAATGTGCAATGCCCTTTAGGTATGTGCACTTTTAACTCTATGCCAGTCTCTTTTTACTTGACGACTTAGTGTTTTTTTACAAAGAATTTCAACTGCTGATGCAATGTCTGATCTGATGGTAGTGTTTAGGTTCAGCAGCATTTCTTTAGCACTTCTATATTGATAATTACTTGGTAGAAGTTCACTATGTTCATCTGTCTTGAGATGGTTTTTTACATAGGTGTGGCCACTGTGAAACACAAATCTGTTCTGTTTTTGTTCTGTTTTCATTTCAAACTTCATGCCTCCCCTCCATGCCATGTTCTGTTTTTATGAAGATTCTTCCCGAAATGGAAATGGAACTCTGTATCCCTAATTATGAATCCAAATAGTCCCCCTCCTTCCCGAAAACGGAATGGGGGGGGGGGCATCCAAAAACAGAATGAAAACAGTTTCTGCTATTTTGCACACCCCTAGTGGCCACTGGATTGGCCTCCTTGAATGCTAAGTGTTTTGTGAGCTTGTGAATCTTTTGTTCTTGATTGAGGGGAAAGCTTCCGTCTTCCTGCCTCGCTGTTTGCATTTCCAGATAATGTAATGTATTATTTCATTATTTAAGCGACATATAATATCTTCACAGTCTGTTTCATCTTCATGTGCAAAATCAAGCCATCAACATAAATCAGAATGTAAATCCATTTGTCATTTTTGTATCATGTAAAGAGAAGGATCATCTTTCTTTATGTAAAGCCTTCTTTGATTAGCATCTCGTTTAGTTTCTCATCCCAAGCTCTTGCTTTAGACCAGGGGTGTCACTGAGAGCCACATCAGCTTTACGGTTGCCTTCAGAGGGTTTGTGATTGTAAAACTGTATAAAATTAACTATGTTCTCAAGGCCCCATGGGCCACCCAAAATGATGTGGTAGGCTGGATTTGGCCCGTGAACCTTGCATTTGACAAATGTGTTATAGACCATTAATTGATTGACTGGCTTACTGGGTGGCACAATTGTGGTTTGGGTCCAGGATATGGAGTCTGGCTGCCATTTTCACTCTTTGGTGTGACTCTTCCTCTTCTCATCAGGCTCCGAGCTTGGCAAGCGTAGGAGGGAAGAGGGGGAAAGCCAGTCAATAAGTTTGAACCTACTAGTTCAAGCTGATTGGATGCAAGGGCAGACCAGAGAAAGAACTGCTTTTCTCATGTATGTCAATCAATAATAAGATGGCTAACAGGGCCTCTCCCAGCAGTTGCCTTCAAGCATCTGGCCCATCCACCTGTCCTCCCTCCCTTTGAGATATCAATTTTCCCTGTGCTTGATTTCTTGTCACAGCTTGGAGGTGGTTAGCATAGGTCCTGCATCTAGTATCACTATTATGTGCCCTACCAGCATTGGGCTTGGTCTAATAAGTCCCTAGTGGGATTTTTTGGGCGGTTGGGGTGGGGGTGGGGGTAGGGTTGGGATTAGCAGCTTGACATATGCCCTATCTTAAAGTATTTATCCTGGTACTCCTGAAGACAGCATTGTTATGGATCTCTGATACAAGCAAGGCCCATATTCTCAACATAGCATTACCTTGAGCTTCAAAACTAATTCCAACCTAGCTCTTGAACTTTACAGGTGTGAATTTAAATGCATATTCATTCTTTCTCATGCATATGGTAGGTTATTAAAAGACATGCTCATTAGTATCTGTGGGATTATATTTAGCAATTCTGTCTTGATGGATTTGCAGAGCCCCTGAATGCACCTTGTACATCCTAGTTACTCGTTTCTTGAAGACTGCACTGACAAAGTCATCCTCATGAGTATGTAAAATTCTACTGGTTCTTAACTTCTTGTGATGAATATTTATGACAATGCTCTCACCAAACTTGTATGTCCAAATGTACCTTTCTTATATGCCCACACTTCCCAAAGGGCTACCTTTGTAGTGTATTACATTAGCAATTTAGAATAAGGGGCTCTTTTTTTCTTTGATGGCCTCTTCAAGAGGAAACATGAATGTCTGATGATCTTTCTTTTCTCCCCCAAGATGAACATGAGAAAGTTATTTGATTGTACAAAAATGTTGCAAGTCAACATCAATCAGAACATAAAGGCATACGTGCCTTTTCAGTTCTCAGTAAATATGCATACCATCTTCCTATATTTATACAGCACGTACTTTGTCCCCCTTGAGGAAGTACCCTTGATTTCCTTCATCTCAGAATTGTGTCTAATGTGATACTATAGATACTGAACATTGGGATGTGATGAAGGTTGAGTTCACATGAGCCTTGTTGAAGCTTCTAGGTCTGGCTGCTGCCACAATTGGATTAAATTCCATATTTGAATTTGGGTCAATTGAATTACCTAAATTCAATGGTTTGCGAATTTCTTTGCAATATTGATTTCAACTCTATGAAATGCAGAATGGTCTCCAACTGACAATAATAGCTTTAAAGATTTACTTCTAAAGTTTGAGAAGAAGCCTATTTATTCCTTCTGCAGTGGTAGGGCATGTTGCCGAGGATTTCAACATGCTGAATTTACACCTTTCGAATGTTCACCTCTTCCAATTCCATATGGGGGAGACATCCCAAAACATAGAAAAGCAGCACTGGGCAGACTTTAGAGATCAGTTTTGTAGCAATGGGGAGGGACATAGAGGCCCAACCACTCTGATTCTGAACATTTTCGTGCCCTCCTCCTCAAGCAAAGGTTGGCTAATCATTGTTCTCATGGCCTTGCTTTCACACATATTTATTTTCTGGTGCAGACTTTGGAGCTTAATTAATAATGTGTTTCCAAGGATTACATCTCATGTTTTTGTCCTGTAGTGATGATGGTTACCCTCATTATACTTCAGCCTTCTAATTTCTTGTTACAAGAACTGTGTTGTTGTTTTCATAGCACTCAAAGTCCCATGAATTGTGGTTTGGTATAAAAGCAACATATTTAAATTTAAAGAATTCGGAAAGCAGGAATTTCATTACATACCAACCAGCACTGAACTGAGATCATGATCCTTCTGCACACAAAAAATCATAATTACTCCAAGTTTCCTTCAAATTGCTTCTGTTTTATTTTACAAGTGTTGGCAGAGTATGTTTGAAATACTTCTTCCTCTTTAGATTTTGAAAATGTTACCAATATCTCAAAGATTGCTTTTTTGGATTGAAAAATGGAGAAGACTTTTTTACTTTTTAATACATATGCAGATATTATTGCTTCTCATGCAACTGTTATCAAAACCCAGCCATTTGTATCCTTCTCAGGGTCCAGATGACCTAGAGAGATCCTTTACCTACCACTTTGAAATTGAAAGATATAAAGTAGGTCAATTCTTCCCTGGTCCCACTTTGCCCTTTCTTACAATATGCATGAGCACAACCCACTTCCTCTTGCTTGCACTCTTCACAATAAACATGGATCAGACATCAGTCAATCTTCTTGTGTCATAATAGATCCATGTCCTACAGTATCCTTAAACTCATCAACCTACCTTCATATAATTTGTCTCAATTGCCATCAAGGAATCCTGGCACCCGCCTATGGCCATATCACCCTGAACATGCCCAATATCCAGGCACCCATTGTCCCTATTAGGTTACCACAATGGGGCCCATATCCTCAGGGATAAACACATCAAGTACCCATTGTCCCCATGATCCAACATGCATTCCTTTCCCAACCCTTCGACCTTCAGAGTGGGCAGACACCCATTGGCTGACAGCTTCAAGTTGAATGAATAACTGTTTACCAAATGTCTGTAATATCTTATAAAATGTCTTTGCAAGTGCTTCTAGGGAATGTTATATCTGGGGTCATCTTGTCCCCTGACATCTACTTTACCTTCGTTTCTACATGCCTTCATTCAATTCAATTAGAGCAGACACACCTGGATTCTGAACTCACAGTTGTGCAGAACCACAACCAAAGATTAAGCAATACCTGTTAAAATTCTCTCTTTTTGTACAAAAGGCACAGGAGCCCTCTCCAGGTTCCACTGTGGCATCCCTGTCAGGATTCCCAAAATATGCTATCCCTGAGAATAAGTCCCATTGAATTCACTTACTTTGGTGTGCACATCACAAGCTTTGAGTGGGGTGAGTGAGGAGAGGTGGATGTAGATTATAGTTTTCAAGCTGAATATTAAATTTGTCATTATTGCTCCCTCTTTTTTTAAATGTCAGCATTGTAAAAATGTTCATAAACATTTCTATTCAGTTTTAACCATTTCACAATGATATGTTGATGAATTGCTTATCTCAGTAGCTGCCAGCATCAGTTAAATAGTATGAAGATATTCTTATTTCATATTCTTCACTTTCCTCATGCTGGTTCCACAGTAAGGAGTTGTTTCTGTGGTACTGTAGTAATACTAAAAGGCTTAAGTTTCTTATTGCAGACTAAAACTGCAACATGATGAGAAACAGGGAGATATTTATTCACTGCAATGTTGACATTTCCATGAGCAGACCTACTGCAATTGATCTTGCTTTGGAACGTTAGGTGTTCGATGGAAATAAAATGGGCTGAGTGATAAGGCACTGCCCTTGGAAAGAAGTGATGAGTGGAAGGATTAAGCACAGTCTTGCATCACAGCACTTCCTTGCTTCACTCTACATCCTCCTACCAACATTTTCTAAAAGAAATGATGTACAGCAAACATCTGAAAACTCAATTATCTAACTGAATATTGTATATAAGCCCTTGTGAGCATATACTAAGGGGGACAAGACCCTGTCCTAAAAATACACCAAAATTCAAATAAGCAACCTGTCTTGCTGAACATCCTCAGATCCACCCACACAGCGGCTACACTATTTATTTATTTTGTCCTATCTTCATTTTAGAAAGGTTCACAAAGATAATGTAGTCCAGCCCCAGGAAAATAAAAAAGCACCCCTGAAACATGACCATCCAAACTCTGTTTAAAAACGTCCAACAAAAAAGGACCTGTCACCTTCCAGGGACAGTCTATTTCACTGTTAAACAGTTCTTAAAATATACAAAAAGTTTTTACAAATGTTTACATAGAACATCTTTCTGTCATTGCAGCAGAGGCCAATAATGAGGTATCCAGCAACTCTGTAAGTGGGATTACACTGGATCAGTTTCAATTGGTAAGTACTGTTGATATGGACAAGCTGCTGGGGCAAGTAAGGAAGACAATCTGCCTTCTTGATCCCTGTTCATCTTGGCTGGTCACCCAGGGAGGAGATGCAATTTGATCTCAAATACAATAAATTATTAATGCATCTCTCGGGGAAGGAAACTTTCCATCCTATTTAAAAGAAGCAGTAGTTAGATTGCTGCTGAAAAGCCCTGCTTGGATCCCCTGGACCTTAATAAATTACAGATCAGTGTCTAATCTTCCTTTTTTGAGCAAGATGATTGAGAAGGCAGTTGCCCTCCATCTTCAGGCATTCTTGGATGGCACACACTTCCTTGAACCATTTCAAATTGGCTTCAGAGCAAGATATGGAGTTGAGACTGAAATGGTCGCCTTAGTGGATGACAGGGGAAGTGTGTCCCTGTTGGTGCTTCTAGACCTCTCAGTGGCCTTCAATACCATCAACCATGGTAGTTCTGGAACACCTTGAGGGGCTAGAAATCAGAGGCACTGTACTGAAATGGTTCTGGTCATACCTCTTGGGCAGGTTCCAGATGGTGGTGCTTGGGGATAGCTGCTCCTCAAAAAAGGACCTGTAATGTAGGTACTATTGATGTAGACAAAATCGCATTCCAATTGTCCATAAATATTCATCTGAGTATAGTGTAAGATCTTTTCCATTGTTTCTTTAAAATAAATTTTGCCTTATTTTTATTTGGTGCATATCCTGCTACTACAATTATTTTCATACCTTGAATTGATGTTTATACACCTACGTATCAACCATTTTGTGATTTCTTCCATTTATTATGCAGATTCTCTCATGATTTTGTTTAATCAGAAATTACATCTATTTTGGTTTCTTTAGATGTTTCCTACTTTTGTTTCTCATTAGAATCACTTATAACTGTGCTTTCAATATCTAGCATTTAAGAAATTCTCGTGCATCATGAATACAAATTTCAGCCATTCTGGATCAAAGGAAATTCTTCCTCCAAATCTCCTTCAGGTTTACTTTTTTTATAGGCCTGGGTAACAACGGAAAAATTTGTTTCTAAAATCGATTTGTATTTGGGGTTTTTTTTTGTTTCAATATTTAAAATAATTACAAAATTTTCCTTTTAAAAAGTTCGATATTTACGAAATTTCGTAAATGGTAAAAAAGTAACGAATCAATTTCCGAAACAATAACGAATCGATTCGTTAATGGCAGACGCGACCGCGAAATACGCTAAAAAACCTCCAAAACCTTCTGAAGCTTCCCTCTCCCTCTGTTGTTGACTGTTGGTGTGATATTATAATTTTTTTTCACTAATTAAACCATAAAACTGGCCCAGACATGTGGAAATAATAACGAAACGACCTCAAAACAATAACGAAACGAATACAATATCGAAATACGAAGCATTTACAAAACGTTTTTGAAAATTCGGTTTTTTTAATAATTGCTCCAGAATGGTTCGTTATCGTTTTGTAATTGAAAAAATTAACGAATTATTAACGAATTACGAATTAACGAAACGAAACCGCCCAGCCCTATTTTTTTATATAAAAATGTCACATCACTCCATAATTCAACAAATAATAAAAAATACAATTATATGTGGAAAAAAATTTAAATCAATAATGGAAAGTGAAAATAAAATTAGGGGGGCAGTGGCACAGCAGGTTAAATTTCTAAGCTGAAGAACTTGCTAACCCAAAGGTCGGTGGATCGAATCCTCAGGACAAGATGAGCTCCCATTGTTAGCCCCAGCTTCTGCCAACCTAGCAGTTAGAAATCATGCAAACATAAGTAGATCAATAGGTACCACTTCAGCAGGAAGGTAATGGTGCTCCATGCAGTCATGCTGGCCACATGACCTAGGAGGAGTCTATGGACAATGCCAGTTCTGTGCCTTAGGAATGGAGATGTGCACCACCCTCCAGAGTTGGACTCAGCTAGACTTAATGTCAAGAGAAAACCTTTACCTTTACTTTTAAAACAAAAATTAAAGCTGCAGTCCACAGTCCAAAGTCTCTGTGTCTTATTGTTTATAGGGGGTTCGTGATTTGCATGATGTTATAAAAATTATTTTTGAATTCATCAAAATAATATTGACCGAGATCGCTCCAGAAGTTGTTTAATGGGGACACACTTCATTTTCTTTTTATTATTGTCCCGGGTAAAAGGTAGGATAAAAATAAAAATAAAATGCCAGTGAAGAAAGCATCAAATCCCCCAATTCCGTTTAATGTTCTAGTAGTAGCTGTTGAAATGGACATGGATCAACTCACGGGAAGGTTGACTTTAGTGATGCACTATTTATTTATTTACTTCATTTCTACCCCACTTTTCTTGACCCAGGAGGGAACTCAAGGAGGCTTACAAATCTGGCAAAAATTCAATGCCACACAGGTAAACAATAAAACATATCTCATGGAAGGTAACTTGTAAACAAGCACAATTGTGTCATTGCAAATATTATTACAGATAACTTACGATTCACAGTTGTCAAAGCATGTGCCTTAACTTCCATTGCCCTGATTTGTAGAGCATAAGCTGTTGTTAACTCTTATTCATATATTAAATTAAACAAGCAGAATTTTTCAATTGTATTATTGCTGAATAAAAAGAGATTACCAAACCTGAAATGCCAAACATGTCTCCACATAGGTGTCTAAAAACAGTATGTTGCATATGACAGCAAACAGACAGTTTGGCAGCTGTGATTTGGCCAAGCAAAGTAGAATGTGCATTGAGTTTTTGCAGCTGGCTGGCAAGAAGAGTTTGTTTATTTTTAATGTATTCTATCTCCTTCATAAATATTGAGATGCACTGAACAGAGATTGTATTTCTTAAACATATTGGCTAAATGCCACTGACTGACCTAGCTGTCAGAAATTTCCTCTTAATTTGTTATATACTGCTTTATTTCACTATGTTGTTATTTCTTTCTCTAAGATTTACAGCTGTGTTGTTGGAAGGATGGGTATGGGATAACTTCAGGAACAGGCATGTCCTCCAGCAAAATGAATGCTCCTTTAAAGAAGAGTGTGGAACCTTTGACCCTCCAGACATTTGAACTTGATCTCCCAAGTAAGACTTGTGAGGAAGCAGAACCTCTGATGAGTGTGCAGATTGTATTTTGAAATGTCCAGAGAGCCAAAGTTCTCCCACTTTTCCCCAACTATCAGAGACTTCCCTCCATGTCATATGTGACTCCTTGATGCTTAACTGACCCTTGTGACTGGAAAAGGTAACTTTAAGATCAGAACGTTCTGAGTTCTGAGAGCGCCTTGGACTGCGAGAAGATCCAACCAGTCCATCCTCCAGGAAATAAAGCCCGGCTGCTCATTGGAGGGAAGGATACTAGAGACAAAGTTGAAGTACTTTGGCCACATCATGAGGAGACAGCAAAGCCTAGAGAAGACAATTATGCTGGGGAAAGTGGAAGGCAAAAGGAAGAGGGGCCAACCAAGGGCAAGGTGACTGGACTGACCTTGAAGGAGCTGGGGGTGGTGACGGCCGACAGGGAGCTCTGGCGTGGGCTGGTCCATGAGGTCACGAAGAGTCGGAGACGACTGAACGAATGAACAAAAACAAGATCAGAACAGTTCCTAAGGTCCATCATCTCCCAAAACTCCTAGAAAAGAAGACAAAGGGCAAAGTCTGGAAGACATCTAATGATGCTGTAGTTGTGCATGACACCAAGCTCTCTCTTTCAGATTAGAGAAGTGGAACACTGGCATTCAGTTGCTCCATTTGGTTAGGTTTTTTTTTAATGTCAGGAGCAACTTGAGAAACTACAAATCACTTCTGGTGTGAGAGAATTGGCCATCTGCAAGGACGTTGCCCAGGGGACGCCCGGACGTTTTGATTTTTTACCATTCTTGGTGGAGGTTTCTCTCATGTTGCTGCAAGAGGAGCTGGAGCTGACAGAGGGGGCTCATCCACACTCTTCCCGGATTTGCGCCTGCGACCTGTTGCTTTTCTTTAACCCATTGCACCACCAGGGGCGCCATTTGGTTAGCTTAGTACACATCGTGGAAAACCATTTTTTGAACTACAACATCCAAATCCCCCTAGTCATTGGCCATGAAGGTTGGAATTCTGGCAGCTGTAGTTTGAAATGTAACTTTTTCAGGCTCAGTTTAGGTAGTGGCTTTTTTTTTTTTTTTGAAAACTTGGTGGTCTTATCTTTCTGAATATTTAATTAGCGATTTCATTTATGAAAAGAAAAATAAATATTTGAATATTCAGTCAAGACAAGATTGGTTTAGAAAATGGTCTTGTTTAATCGAAAAAACGGAAGGAAAAGATAGGTACAGAACTTTAAATCAGGCCTTCCAGACAATTAAATCAATGAATTGATTCAAGTAACCCAGATGGGGGTGGGAGGGAGGTGAGGAGAGGGTGGTAAGGGTGGGTGGGTGGGGAGGGGTTTTTAAAAGGGTGATTAATCAAGATTTATGGTTAAGGGAAGCACAATTGGAACCTGTATCCTAGACATAAAAATTGTAATCAGTTTTTGATATTGTCTTTTGATGCTAAGGTTCATATTGTATTGTTTTGTTATCCAAAATAAAAATTTAAAAATAAATAAATAAATAAATTAAAAAAAAAAGTTTAGGTAGTGGCAATGATACTGTTCAGGTCCCTGCATGTCCTGCAGAATATGGCAGCTCTATGCTACTTGAAGCCTTCTCCCTACCTGTTTAGGGGTACTAATAGGTTCCCTTTCCAGTTGAGAAACTTTTCAGCCCTTGCTCAGTGTTCCCTGTGTGTTCTCATGGTGATTCTACACTGTGAAATAATGTACTTTGGCACCATTTTAATTGCTTGATGCTATGGAATTGTGGGAATTGTAGTTTTACAAGATCTTTAGCTTTGTCTGCCAAAGTGTGCTGATATACCACCAAACTACAATTCCAGGATTCCATAGCATTGAGCCATGGGAGTGAATAAGGTGTCAAACTACATTAATTCTACAATGTAGATGCACTAGTAGTTCAGCTAGCACAAGGTAGCTTACATCATGGTCAGAATTGTTTCAACACTGATCTCAAAAGTGAAAAAATTCAGAATGTGAATGCATTTAATAGGTTTTTAAGTTTCTTCTGTTCTATCTCTGTCTTGGGTTGCTATCTTAACACAAAAGGAGATCAATAAATACCATTTTTAAAATAAGAAGACTTCATGTATAGACAACAATCATTTTTATTAGAGAGATAAATTATTTACAGTAATTAATTACACAAGTCGGTGTACTTAAGCTGGCAAGTATATTGTCATGAGGGACTGAACTAGTCAAATGTTCTTTCTCTTATTATTCTATTTCTTTTTAAAGATTATTTGATTTTCCGCAGCCATCACAATGTAATTATTGTGCACCAAACATATTATTCCCAACAGCTTGTTTACTACAGAACACATCGGCTTTCATGGATACATGAAATCCTGTATTTTGTTTAGGGGAAGTTATGTGCAGCATTTATCACACTATTACCAACATAATTCTAAAATCCGTGATAATAAAAGAGCCCTGGGGAAAATTGAGATATTTGCATAGCATACTTAAGTACCTGTCTCAAAAACACCTTTATCTGAATAAAGTGGGAAGGGAATGAAAAATACTTGGAGCAAGATTCCAACACAATAATATTTAATCTCTGCCTTTTATGCCAGCAGTAGTAAAATAATTTTATTTAACTGTTCCCCCTCAAAAAAAGGAGGGGCATTGCTGGAGTTCTTTTATTTAAATGTAAAATTATTAGGTATCATTTTGAGTATCATCCAAGAATATAAAGAATTGTAGGTGTTTAATCTGAAATCCACAAGCATGAATGTACTGTTAATAACTATCCCAGGGCCCCTTCACAATACACAATTATATCACTGTGAATACAGTTTCACTGCCGTGATCCTATCCTATGCAATCCAGGGATTTAGGGAAAGACGTTTAGAATTATCAGCCAAAGAGTTCTAATGCTTCACTAAACCTTCCAGAATCCCATAGACAGCAGCCAGGGCAATTAAAATTGAATCAGTCTGATGTAATTGTGCCATGTCAGAGGGCTAAGATTTTTAGTTTTATGAGAAAATTATCTACTAGAGAAGTTTGGTATTGCAGTGCAAGGAAGTTGAGTGGATTCTAAGTGTTTCACCAGATCATAAATCACAGGATTCCATATCACAAAGTCATGGCAGATAAAAATTGAACTTAACAACTACATTTCTTAGAGTAGATACAACCTATATCAACCTAATGCCACAAAAATTCCAAACACTCATGTGGCACCCTATAGATTTAGATAAATACTTCCTGTACCAAAACAATGTGAGTTTTGCCTTCAATGTTTATGCAATCATACTGTTTGACCTTCAAAGGTACCTGAGTCACACAGGTCTGCCAGTAACTTGGTGACCATACTATGTTTTGATGACTTACAGTAAACCCATTCATTTCATGGGGTTTTCATAGCTAAGAAATACTTACGAGTATTTTTGCCAGTTTCTTCCTCTGAAATCTCCTATACATTTGCTAACCAGGCATTCTAGCTTCCAAGATCAGATAGGAACTTGTGATTTTCAGATATTTAGGCCCACTTAGGACCTCATCGAAAGACCTTCAACTCAATTTCCATTCACGTTGGAAACAGAGCCCCATAGGAATCCCATACCATCACATGACATAAGGGCACTTCCAGTGGGACTCCATAGCTCTTAGTTTCCTACTTGCATGGTAACAGACCCTGAAGACCATCTTCAAGTGTTACATGGCTCGAAGCAGCAGAATGTGGGAGAAAGCAGGAGAAAGGCAGGGAAAGGTATGGTAAGCACATGGGATGGCTGGCCATCCCAGAAGTTGGGAAAAGGCAGGAGAAATGAGATAAGATTGTTCTCTCTGCTTTTCCTCCACCCATCTGATTAGGTCCTTATATCTATTAGCACAGTGGTTCTCAACCTGTGGGTCTCCAGATGTTTTGGCTTTCAACTCCCAGAAATCCTGACAGCTGGTAAACTGGCTGGGATTTCTGAAAGTTGTAGGCCTAAATACTTGAGGACCCACAGGTTGAGAACCACTGCATTAGCAGAACTTTTATATTAGCTCCAGTAGGATGCAATTGTTACGATGTCAATATGTCAGTGTGCTGTCGCACGCTGGGCTTGTGCATAAAACTGTAGACAGGACATAAATTCTGTGTGCCCAACGGGACGCTGGGGCTGCCTCAGATTAAAGGCCCTTGGATTTCCTTAAAACACAATCTCTAGAATGCTTAAAGGTTCAGCAAAGTTCTTTATTGATGAAAACAAACAGGTACTTTAAAGCTTTCTTAACAATCTATTGGCTCTCTCAATCTTGTCCACAGGGAACAGGCACTATCTTCATAACTGTATACTAACTGATGGGGAAATCCTTAACTTCTAATCTGGGCAGTCTTTCTTTGCCTCTGTTGGCGAGGGGCCCCTACACCCGGTACCAACTGCTTCTGGCTTCCGCAAGAGACCCTTACCAAGCAGAGCTTTGTAGACTTCCAGGGGAAAAGAATTCAGGCTTCCGTGATGGCTGACTGAAGTCCTTCAGCAAAGGAGCTGTAGGGCTGTATTATCCTCGGCCAATCTGTGGGCTGTATAACCCTGGCCAAGCTGTAGACTGTATATCTACCCGGCCAAGCCGTAGAAGACGAAGCTTTCTACAGGAGCTCTTGGTATTATGTCCTGCATGGAAAGCTTCTCTGTGTGGACTGACCCAAAAAGGCTCCTATTCCCTCCAAAAACCTAAAAAGGGGGCGGGACCAGGGAACCTAACTATAATTGACAGGTGGCTTGCCCTATGATTGCAGCCAAAAGAAGCCACCTATCTGCAGATTCCCTAAAACTTAGGACTCTATAACAAACATTCAATGCAAAGGAAACAAAATTAGAGCTCCTGGTACAGCTGTACCTGCACAGTCAGTGAATCTAATCTATGTTTTGGTCTGAATTTCATAGGGCCATAAAATATGCTTCTCCACTTGAGTAGCTCATTTAGAGTTTGGACTAAAACTTGAAATAGATTTATTACCCCACTGATACAGGGGTCACCATATCACATTTGGACCAGATTCATCACTTCAGTTACATGTTGTCCTCAGATCAAGATTAAAATGTAGACGGGCCATCTCACATCTTACCAGGGAAACTATTTCCATTTTTCCTCAGATGATCCTAATTGTGAGTGACCTGTCATCCCACTCTTTTATTTGTGTGCATCTGTTGGTATGTTTTCTCTTTGATTCATGCATGGGCATGTTTGAATGGGTCTGAGCCAAAAAAAAGTGTTCTCTTTGAGGTAAAGGGGAAGATCACAAGCATATTCACCATTTGACACTTTGTACTTGACCGAAACAGACAGAAGGATAAACACTTGAAATCATAGCAAATATTTTTCCTGTTTATAATTTGTCTAGCATAGGTACAGCTAACTCAATGAAAGGACTATTTTTACAGTTGCTTTCATACCCTTCTGAACCAAGCTTCTACCTTAGAAAGCTTCCCAGCATCCTTTGCCATAACAAGAGTCTTGCTATGGATGGTCCAAGTCAGAAGAGTTCCTGACAGGTTTTTTAAAAATGTAATTGGCGACTTTTGTCAATAAAATATCCACACATTCTTTTGTGGTTAAGTTCTCCACTTCAACCACATCTTTTGAAAGGACTGCTTCTTTTTCTAATCCACATTACTTGGAAATTTGGCCTGAAATGGCTACAGATGAGATTTATTTCTTAGGCAGGGATATGAGCAGCTGAATTGTGGGAGAAGTTTAGATGTTTTCATCTAAAATGTTGTGCCAATATGGGAAGGGGTTCAAATTTTCCAAATGCTGGGATTTTCAGATGTGGTGTAAATAACTGGAAGCTTTTCTCATTATGTTTTGAAAAGATTGCTGCACTATTCTTTCTTTCTTTGTTTTTACCATTTTTCTTTTCTGCATGGACCACTTTCACCTTCCTTCTA
Organism: Anolis sagrei; assembly: GCF_037176765.1. Classification (NCBI taxonomy): domain Eukaryota; kingdom Metazoa; phylum Chordata; class Lepidosauria; order Squamata; family Anolidae; genus Anolis; species Anolis sagrei. The sequence goes on from NC_090023.1 coordinate 152,246,336, forward strand.
AAGCTCATGTAATTGCCATTTATTTATGGATTTTTGTTTATTTGGTTGTTTTGGGTTTTTTTTTGCTGGATCATGGTTGTCATTCTTCTTCATTCTTTCTAGAACTTGGTCAACAGAATGGAAGAATGTAGGATTAGCTTTATCAGAGCCAATCCTACCATTAGGCAGGGCAAGGATCAGGGGCAGCTCAACCCATTACGCAAAGTAAGCATTCGCAGTATAGTTGATTTTGCCCAGGGGCGCTCTTGGGGGAAAATAGACCTTGACATATGCGAGTTGTAGTTACTGGGATGTATAGTTCAACTACAATCAAAGAGCATTCTGAACTCCACCAATGATGGAATTGAACCAAATATGGCACGCAGAACTCCCACGACAAACAAAAAAATATATATCAGTGATTGGTTGGGGGGGGGGGCAAAATACTGTTTGCTTACCATTGAAAATTAACTAGGGCCGCCTTTGGTGAGGATACAACCCCAGGCAGCAGATATTAGGATACTGCAGGTGCAACCCCCCAACTATTTGCCCTGAAATCCCCAGGCGGCTTCCCACAATTAGAGAACTGGGCAATATGTATCACACATTGATCTGAATAGTCAAAATCAGCCTGCTCTTCTCAGGAGTGGTGTAGGACACTGTCTCTTTGCTGCTATCGGGGTAAGACTCTCAACTGTGATTCTATCTGATTTCTGCTCTTTGCGGATGGAAAGAGGGTTAGAAGCATCTTATGATTTATTCCAACAGAAAAAAATAACATTTGCCATACTAAGTTTTGAAAAATATAAAAATAAATCCACAGTAGATGTATACTCAGGTTGTGAGTAGAAAAATCATATATACTCACAAAGCATGCATAATTGTGGTAAGAGGTAAGAGGTAGATGAGAACTCATTAAGAATAGTAGGGTATGGGTTGATTTTTTAAAGGTTGTTTATGGTACACAGCAAGGCATGGAGGAGACAATCATATCCATTTGAGTTGATACTGTAATATTGCTCAAACTAGATCAATATCTGCTATACCACTATTATTCCACTTCTATGGCTGACGTCTGTGGAAATAGTGAAAAAAAATCTATTTTTCAGAAAAACTTCTAAAACTGAACCAAAACAAAATAGTCACTTATCCCTACTTACCACTCAGATGGGCATGTAAATCATTCTCAAGCACAGTTCCTATGATAGTTCTATGCAGAGGTAAAATTCAGGTACATCTATACTGTAGAATTAATGCAGTTTGATGCCACTTTAACTGCCATGCCTCAATGCTATGGAATCATGGGAGTTGTACTTTGGAGAGGCTCCAGCACTTTTTCACATGAAATGTTGGAGATCTTGCAAAACTACAACTCCCATGATTCCTAGAGCACAAGATAGGTCATATATGTTTGTTTCTAAGTTGAATTTGTAAGTAAGTTGGAGCAGGTACATTTTTGAAGTGAATCTCAAGCCATTTTTTTTTTAGTTTTGGATAGCATAGGGAAGGACTAACACCCATGTATCATGCATTTAGCTCTCTGCACCTCTGTTCAGAAGATTTCACCTCACTTTCTGTCCCTTTCAAAAATTTGGGTTGTTTTGGAAAAAAAGGATAGGTCATGAAACTTCAGTGGTGACACCTTTTCCCCATGATAACTTCCAGAAGTAAATTTCCCTTCGTAAGCGTAGATTCCCTTTCACTCCCTGTTGCCTCACCACTGTTTGCAACTAACGGTTGTATCTAAGGGCACTTCCACACAGCCCTATATCCCAGAATATCAAAGCAGAGAATCCCACAATATCTACTTTGAATAGAATTATCTGAGTCCACACTCACAGAATGTGGGATTTTCTGCCTTTATATTCTGGAATATAGGACTGTATGAAAGGGCCCTCTGTCAGATGTTTGTAACCTGGTGACTGCCTATACAGTAGGGAATGGGAATGTAAGTACCTACTTCAGGTTGAATCTAATCATTAGTCCAACTAGCACTGTCAGTACAGACTAGCAGCTACATTCCAAAATTTCAAGTAGGATTATTTCAAAGCCCTTCATAGAAATCCTTGGTATTTCATGAGAATATCTAATCTAATCTAACTCCTGTCTAGATTTAGGTGACAATAGATGTGTTTTGGCATATATAAGGTCGGGATGGGATTCTCTCAATTCTCACTGAATGGAACGGTCTGAAACCCTGAAGAAGGGAAAAGGGATTTAGAAATATTTCATACAATACTTTCCATATATTGTGACAAATATGAGTAGGTTTAGTCAGTCAGTTCAGCAGGAATTTGCCTATTAGTTCATGTCATGGTGAGGCACAGACTACTACTTTACCACAAGCTAAATTATTGCATGGACTGTTGATCCAGTTGAGATGTGCTAAATGGCTTATGTAAGCCAAAACTTCCATCTGTTTAATAGAGGGTTTAGCTTCATGCACTGAAGCAAAATATCATAGTGAGGGGAAAACTATTAGATACATCCCAGTTACCTTCAAATCATGCATTACTCTGGCTGTCCCTCTGGATGAGTGGAAAGAAAGTAGTAGAAATAACAATGGAAAAGGAGCAGCAACTTTGAAAACATCATGTGTTATAAAATTTGGTTAGAATTCTCACAGTGTTAAAAATTTTGAGCCCCACCTTCCTTCACTCCAAACAAGAACTCTCTCCACCACAATTGATTTTTCCTTTTCTTTCTAGCATTGCACAGGGTTAAATATTGAAAAATCACGAACACTTAATTTTGCCTGGCCTTTTTCTTTGGATATCAAAACTGTATATTCAACTGGAGTTTTAAGTTGGTCCAGAAGCTGGTGTTCTGAATAACTGTCAAAACTGTATAAATATGTTCTGTATTTTGCATTGGGTTATGCCAGATCTTTGAGAGTGCAGACTCTATTCTGACATCCTTTCTGGCTGGAAAGAATAGCCTCTGTTCTTGTTGCCTTCAAACCTATTTCATGTTTGAATCCGGCCTATGGAATAACAAAACATGATGGGCTTTGAACCTCAACCCATATTCTTACCAAATAAATGAAATCACTAATCACTGATAATGTTTAATTCTTTAAAGTCTTGGTTTGGATCCCTGTGTCATTTCCGAATTACATTGAACACCTCCCTATTTCAAAAAGTCTTGAATCTTGTATAACTATGTGACATACTGTCTCCATATGCTTCTCTTTATCCTGGGAATCATTTGGATTACTAAAATTTAACCACTGCCACTGAGGGGAAGTTTGTTTAATTTTCTTTTTGGAGAATTTACCAAAATTCTTCATACATGGGGCAAAAAGAACACAAAACTGAAAATATTTTAAAACATTAGAAAGCAATAGTAAGAGGTTTTTTTTCATCCTTAATCTAAACCCTGAATGGTTTTGTCATATAAACTTCAATTCCTGGTCTCCTTTACTTTCATTGGGGTTTAACAGATTCCAACACATTATGAGGATAATCCTAACCTCTAAGGTAAACATGAGTGAAAGAAGCAGATGAAACACCACAATCAACCCCTTTATTTTATGAAAAGACAGAATATATAGAAAAAGAAATGCTAAGCACTAAGCTCAGTAGGAGGGACTGCATTTTTAAAAAGCTGGAGGTCAATTATCTTCTCAAATAAGTAATAGCAAAAAATCTATTTTATTCACTACTTATAGTCATGTCCTAGTGCCAAGAAAGGCAATATGTTACCCTCCAGGCGTTATTGGACTATATATTCCATTAGCCAAAGCCAACATAGATGAGAGATAATGAAAGTTGCATCCCAACAACACATAGGCCACAAACATTTCCCATCCCTGTCCTAGGGTCTGTGCCAGAAGAAATAAACCATGAAGACATAAACACATTCAGATTTGTGTTGCTGCTTTCTTTTCTACTTTTTATATTAAGCATAAAGTTGCTGATGTACAGAACCCAAAGGCAAGTCAACATTTGGTCATTGAACAAGGACACACATATGAAATCTGGCAGGAACATTGTCATTGACAAAGGCAGTTTCTGCTACACACTGTGAACAAATCATCCCATCACTTAAAAATTGCCATGTGGACAGCTCTTTTTTAAAAAAATCTATGGTGCCAAGGTGGAGGTGAGGGCATTGACTCACAGGCTATGAAAATCATCCTTGTTTGGTGGCTTTGTTTAAAAAACAGATGGCTGGCATAGGAAGCTTAGTTTTAAGATAATGAATTAGAGTGGTAGGATGAGATAACTGTTGCTTGATGATGTGCATTGTTTGAATTAGAGAATACATGAATTGATTTGACATTACAGGAATATGTTAGTTGGAAGACGGTAAAGTGCAGTCCTGCTGTGATCAGCAGGTACTTTCATATGTTCTCTCCATGTTCCTTAGTTCTTTTAGAAAAATCTGTTTGCAATTACAGCCTGCTTTGCTTGTTAGGTGAAAATATTTTTCTCAGTGGGTTTCATAATAAAATATCATAGGAAAACATTTTCAATTCTATACTTTATCATCCCTTCACCACCACCACCCATCTTTTTCACAGCAGTTCTTAGATTCTTGAAGAAGAAAGCACCCTTGATTCATGTATGTATATTCAACATTCTTTCACTTCTATTTCTTTTCTTTAAAATGTAAGAACTGTCTATTGGAGATGAGAAGGTTGAAAACCTCTGTTTAAAGGACCCTCTTTAATGTAAATACATCAAAATTCGCATGTCTACATGGCCAAAATGATGTAACTCAGCACTCGGGTGCCTTGGTGAGTCCATATGATGCATGGAGTCAGTTTGAGCAGCCCATTGCATTCAGCTGCTATTCCATGACAGTGGAACACAAGATTTATTCTAAAGCTTTCTGGAATGTGGCAGTTTTGAGGCTGTGAATAGTTGGATTAGACTGGATCCAGACCAATTTGCTGTTCACGTTGCCAAAAGTCCCACTGCTGCATTGCCAGCAACAAGCAGCTTTCTCCTAGAGACTTGCTGGCAATGGCATAGTGATGGCATAGAAGTGGTAATGCTGGTGATGGCATAGAAGTGGTGAAAGCAACACAAATTCACCCTCAGACAGGCTGCCTGGAGCCCTTTGGCTGTATAAACAGCCAAGGGGCTCCAGGGAAGTTCCCAGGACTGCACCAGAACAACTCTAGAGCCCTTTAAACTGGGTGTAAACATGGCCATAGAAACCTCTAATGCTCCTGTCCACCTTTACCTTTTTCCTTCCAATGTTTAGCCATATGATGGATGCTGAATGTGTTTGTGAGCTCACTCTCCATTTATGTCAGGCAACAGCTGGACCAAGCAAATCAGGACAAGTACACTTTGAAACAGAATGCACACTATAGAACACATCCCAGAATCCTTTGAGATCTGGAAGTTCAGTGTTATATGCCAGATTATTCTTTGAGAAATAAACAAATGAGGGGAAGGCTTCTTAAACTGAGAATACTTGAAAACTTTTACTTTTGTCCACATATGGAAATCACACAATGAACAAGATTTTGTTAATTGTAACTCTCTATCTTTCACACTATTAAGTATAGCCATTAAAGCTGTTGTTGTCAGGAAATGTTTGATTTTTATGCTTATCTTATATATCTATATCCCTGGGATCATGTAAACATTTCTCTAGTCACATTTGAACTAAGGAAACAAGAGCCCAAGGTGTAGTAATTTTGTATGAATCCAGTAGTAAATGCATCTTGTCTCAAAAGGAGTAGTGGAAACAATGCCGCTGTGATCAGATCATTCACGGGGCTCTTAGATATGACCTCAAGAGCTCATAGGTTGCTTTGGGGCAAAGATCATGGAACATTGTTGTGGGTAAAATCTTTTAACAAGAAGAGCTTTTTTCATGTCAGGAGTGACTTGAGAAACTGCAAGTTGCTTCTGGTGTGAGAGAATTGGCCATCTGCAAGGATGCTGCCCAGGGGACACCCAGAAGTTTTGGTGTTTTATCTTCTTTGTGGGAGGCTTTTCTCATGTCCCCTCAATGGGGAGCTGGAGCTGATAGTGGGATCTCATCCGCGCTCTCCCCAGATTAAAACCTGCGATCTGTTGGTCTTCAGTCCTACCGGTGCACGGGTTTAACCCGTTGTGCCACTGGGGACTTCACAAGAAGAGCTGTTCCACAGCCAAATAGTCTTAGGGGTGTGTAGGTTCTTCTTTGCTGCAGGCGTTAAGTGGAGACTTGAAATAGTATCCTTCTTTTCTCCATTGCAGTTCCTATACTGAGCGAAAGATTAAATGAAATGATCTGTTGTGATCCCTTTCCCATTTTATGATTCTAACATTCTAATTCTTAAATTCCACCCAGAGTCCAGCCAATTAAAGTCCACCTACGGTACTAAAAAAATCCTGAACTTTAGTTACTTCACAAGGAGCCCAACTCATATGAAATTTATGATAGTGTTTTCCTCCATTTAATTTTAGTTTAAAGCGGAGAGGTAGCATTTAATGCAAGTGTTTCATTTTGTTTTTGTTTTTTTACTTGATGAGTGCTTTAAAAGTCTTAGAATGTTTTCCGCTCTTTCACAAATTTAATATGGAATAACAGACATCTGTTGTTATAAATTTTACTACTCACACAGGATGTTATAAAAACAAGTGGAACTGCCTGGAAAATATTTCCTCTCTCCTCTCTTTGTCTCTCCCCGCCCCCAACCTATCAATTTTCAGTTTCTGCATAGAAAGAGAAACATGTTTAAAATTGTATTTCTTTGCTTTGCTGCTTTGTTGGAGAATATTTATTCTTCCAATCAGATAATGTTTGGAATTTTAGGGTATTAAACAAGAACATACAGTAAAGATGCAATAATGAAATAAATGAGGCAACCAAGTGGCTTCTCATCTAATCCCATGAAACATTATGTGGTTCTTCCCCAAGCTGTGGTAATTCTGAAAGCAAATAAAATATGTTTCCCACCTCCTCTGCTACACACTAACAAGTATGTGTGTCCAAACTTCAGTGCTTAAGTTGGAGATAGCCAGTTCTACTGGGACATTAGTTATGTCTGACAATTTCTCAGATCATATCCTTCATATTACCAGTGTAGGACTCAGCACAATACGCTTGTAGCCATAGCTACAATACAGAATGTTGATGTTGCCAACTCTCTCCTATGGCAGTGGAATAGTAGACCTAGGACTTCATCACATGATGGAAATTCAGCATCCTAGGATGCTTCTGCCCCAGTTGACCCACAGAGGCCCACACCCCCCATCACACAACATAGCCCTACTTCTGGCAAGGTCTTTATGGGTCAACTGGGGCAGAAACATTGCAGTACACTGTGTTGCCAAATTTGGGCTCCAGTTCAGAGAGCTATTACAGATGTTGAGGGGGAGGTGGCGGGAGTCACTCTTTCAAAAAAAGTGACCTCTCAACAATAGATAGTGACAGAAATATGTAGCATGTTTTACCACAAAGTGGAATAGATGGCAGCTCTACACTAATCATTTAAGTCAGTTTCAAGTCAGTGTTGGTTTTGCTGTGCACATGATTACATAGGAAATCCTTAAACTAGTTTGAAGCTCTGATGGTGATTGCACAAAGCACTGATGTACATTGGATACCTTTGTGGGCATTCATTGTTTCACCGCCACAGTTTAAAGCTAGCATAAAATGGTCAGTGTAGATTGGGGGCATAGGAACAAACTTCTGAGTAGCTGGTCTTATGCTACATATTTCCCTGCAAAGAGAGGTTCATTGGCCTCCTCTCTGGTCTTTTTTCAACAGCAAGAAAATCCCTGATTATTTAAACAGGCATTCAGCTTTTAACTGGTTGGATGTGCTGTACTTTTACTGTTTTGTAAACTTTTTCCAACTGCCAAACTCAGCAGTCAGCCACAGCTCTATCATGCTGAAGGTCCAGCAGCTCATGAGAGCCCCTTCCTCTTGGTTCCAAATGTCATTGTTGTGGCCTTTCAGGAGAAAGGAGAACAGATAGGAACTGTTGAATTCTCACTGTGCCATCCCATTTTCCTTGTGTGTCATGTCTCAGAACAAGAAAATGCCATGATAACTAACTAATTGTAAACCACACTGGGAAATTTTGTGATTTAAGGATGCAATATAAATGCTCTAAATAAATAAGTAAATTTTGCACAAAGCTTCAGTTTCTCATTTTCTGCTGTCAAGTTATTTAAGTGTGGCATGAAAACAGCTCTTCAAATCAGGATTTTAAGTTCAAATATGACAGTAATATGTGTTTTGTTACTGAAAATGGAAGTTGTTGCATTTGCTGTCAGACCCTCCTGGATACACATGATGTGTTTTAAAGGAATGTATTTTACAAACATTCAGCTTTCCTGCTCTGACAAATTACACAATCAGCCCCAGATCTCCACATTTTTAAAGACTGTTTATAAGTAAAATATATGGTCATCTAAAACATAGTTTTGTGGTGATCTTAGCTAGGACCATGGATTAGGAGGTCCGTGCTCGGTGAGCTTCCACTAAACTTGATCAGCCAGGATTGAGAACAAGCACACTTGGTTGAAGGCAAAGCTACAAGGGTTTATTACAATTTGCCCAAATAGGATGCAAGTACAAATAATATACTTCAAAAGATTCCAGCACAAATTCACAGAAAAATACATGACATTTCATGCAGTTTTGACAGATATTCAAACTTCTTGCTCCCTCCCATGATTGGCAGAAAAGTGAGGCTAGCTAAGATCTACACAGGAATTGCCTGGGAATTCCCCTGACATCATAGCCTGGAGGAGGAGATTCCTGTGGAGGGAAGAACAATAGCTGATAGTTGGACAGTATAAAGTTCCAGTCTGCTGCAGAGATGCCCCCTGGGAGGGCACAAACCTGGAGGAAATGGTGATGTGAGTATGCAGATAATCCCCTGATTAACTTAAGTGTCTGGCTCTGCTGAAACAAAGGGTGCAAGGCTCAAAAGACAGAGGTGGCAGCTCCACATAATTAGTGGTTTGGCTGTCCATTCAGGAAAGTAATGAATTCATGTATGCTGAGTCTTCACCTTGTTGCCTTGTTTTTTATTCGTGTTCTATTTTGAAATGGTCATATGACTGATCAAATAAATAAATATTATTATTATTATATTGGCTGAGTCTCCTCTTCTATGGGAGTGGCAAAGTCTCAGCCTACATTAAATAGACAAACATCCTGAGCTTATCTTGGTGACAAGGGAATCATCTCTCTAACACAAAGATTTTGATGTTATCTTGCTTGGAAATAGCTGGAGGGATCCTGACCGTGAGCTTTGTTCTCAGGGGATTATGCAAATTAAAGGCACTGGGTGGTAGTTGCCTTCAGGATACATCTGGTACGGTTTATAAATTTAAGAAATGACACAGAATACAAGGAGTACAACTTACACATAAAATGTCAAGTTGACACATTTATTAAAGAGTTTGATTTGATAGAGTTGGGGCATAGCTGCCGCTAGGTCCTTCCAAAGCCTCTAGCAGAGTGATTCTCAACCTGTGCGTCCCCAGATGTTTTGGTCTTCAACTCCCAGAAATCCTAACAGCTGGTAAACTGGCTGGGATTTCTGGAAGTTGTAGGTCAAAAGAACTGGGGACCTTCAGGTTGAGAACCACTGCTCTAGCAGATTCGACATTGCCCAACTTGGAGCCATAGAAAATATTTTTAAAATAAAGAAAAAAAATCATATTTCTTTTTTGAATTCTCTCCATTGTCCATAAATCTTTTGGAAGGTGAGTGTTATGGCTTGATATCAGTTTCATATATGGATAGGGGGTAGAGGGAAACTAAGAGGCAACTTCTCTTTCAGAATTATGCACAAAATAATCAATAAAAGGTTTAGGTACATTCTATGGCCTATTCTGATAATGCACTGATAAAGTATTTACATAAATGGCACTTAGCAGTCATCTGAACTGTAGAATTAATGCATTTTGGCACCGCTTTAACTGTAATAGCCAAATGCTAGGGAATCATGAAAGTTGTAGTTTTAGCTTTCTTTATCTCTCCTAATTACAAATCCCATGATTCCATAGCATTGAGCCCTGGCAATTAAGATAAAATCAAACTGTATTAGTTCTGCAGAACAAAATGTACTGCTTTAAAATATGTGTCCTTTTTCAACAGTTTTGGGCACCTTCAAATAAAGTTGTGTTGTTTAATATTAATTTTAATTCAAGAAAAAACCTATAATCATACAACAAAGACTTACATAAACAAATTACAGAAAGCAGAATGATTATATTTCCCTCCACAAAATCAGAACAAACACCTCTTAATATAAAAACCTTACCTACAACAATGAACATAACTCAATCTAAAACAATCATCCTAACCACTATAACCCAATACTAAACAAATACTACAAATAATAATATATAGGCCTTACACTCTCTGGCTGTTGATTTTAATTTCACAGCTTTCTGTTACCTTAAGATATCACTGTATAGCCACCAACTTTTAATAAAACTCTTCTAAATCAGAAAAAAACAATAGTTGGGATTTGTCATCATTTTTAGTGTAAAAAAGTAATAAATCTACCCTTTCTTGAAATTGGTCAAGGATTTCTCCTTGATCAACATTGCCAGCTTCTTCGTCCCAGCTAATTCACATATCTTCATAAGCCAGCCTTCTTGTATTGCTGTTTTCATGCTTCTGTTTGTCATAACATTATTTTTCTTCCTCATTTTCACTGACTTCTGATATATTTGCCTATACTGTTTTTTCCTGTTAATGTTTTTCTGTGACATCATAATTGCATACCTTGGATGACATAAAAGTTGATCATAAATCTTCAACCATGGGTCACCACAAGCAGTCTGGGAAATACCAGCAGCCAGCGCAGCACCAAACAGTAAGAAAATGAGACTATTCAATGAGGTGACTGTTTTTCAGATATGAATTCGTACAAAATGTTCAGCTTTCAAAGCAAATATTGAAATTGTAGAGCATCTAGCATTGACCTAAGAAAAACAGAAACATGTAGGGAAAATAAGTGGTACATCTGCCTTTTCCAGTTCCTTATGAACTTCAATTGAATCCAAAGTTAATTTAAAGGGACTTTGACTGAGAGACATTTATATACTCTCAGATTTGAGAATGGGATCTGTATTTAAGATTGGGTATGAAGTACCAGAAGCGGAAACAGCAGCCATCATTCTTTGGAAATATTTTTCTGTTCATTTTTAAGTATCATATTGTTCATGGTTCCCTAGGAAGGCATTCCCTACAGACCTTGGTTGGGTGAGGAAGAGATATTGTTTACTTTTTTTGCACAAAATCTCAAATGTGTTTTTAGAAATATTTATTGTGTGTGAAAATAGTTTTCATTTGAAAACACACTCAGAGACTCCCATCTGGCTTTTTAAAATAAAATTGATTTGTATGTGTGTTATGCATGTATGCAAAACCCAGCAATTTTGCACAAAAATGTGGATGCCGGTAAACTGGAGATTTGAAGGAAAATTGTAGGGTTTGTAAAATAAAAACTCGTGTGTATTTCTGGGCAGAATGATTTTCCCCAAATAGTTTTTAGATATATGAATACCAAGGAGGACTGTACAGGAATATTAGTAGTCTCTTGAAGCAAAAAGAAAACCATAAAAATTATTTTCCTTACCTGCAGAAATGAAATATTCAAACAGTAGCATCATTAGAATTCAAAAGCATAGCTGTGTTAGTCTGGATCAGTATGCAAAGGAATCTTGTAGCACCTTTGAGACTAACTGAGTCAAAGAAGTTGCTAGCATGAGCTTTCGTAGACTTAAGTCTGCATCATTAGATGCATCTGATGAAGTAGACTTTAGTCTATGAAAGCTTATGCTACCAGCTTTTTGCTCCCAGATAGTCTCAAAGGTGCTATTAGATCCTTTGCATTTGCATCATTAGCAGGAGAAGGATCGTGCCTGCAACTGAAAATGGGTATTGTATTAGACACAAAGCAAGCAAGCTGAATATAAATTTGCAAACAGGTTTTCCATTCAATCATAAAAATGGACCAGGCAACAGCTTCAAATGCACCTTAAGCTGCGTGCCCAGTTTATCTTCCTGTAGAGTTGTTGTAGTCCTCAATGCGATCTGCTGGACAAATACTTCTTTTAAAAAAATGTTATAGACTTAAGCAAGCAGACAGAGGATGAAAATGTTTCCGCCATTTGACACTCTCTAGGCTCTCGGCTATAGTCATCCTTCAGTTGCTTTATTTAACTATAAGACTTTTTAGTGCCACAATGAGTAGTAATATTAATAATACGTTGCTAAGAGGTCAAGAGTGTCAGATTTGGCAGAATATCAAAGCCTGATTTTAGTGGTTTCTGTAGACCAGTGTTGTAGGTGATGTGTGTGCCAAATGCCTTCGTGCTTTGCCAACATCATAAAATACATTGACCTGATTCTGACCCTCCATTTCTGTTTCTATTCCAACATGAACTAAACTCATTAAGGTGAGAACCTTGAAGAGGAGGTCAGTGGAGTGTTAGCCAACCATGCAAATGATACTGTCTCATCATGCTTATCTTGGGTTTAATCTGAATGAATTTTTCTTGAATCCTGGGAAACTCGACATTTGAAGCTATGTGGCCTCCTCAGTCTGTGAGGTTCATTACAGGCGACACTCTTGCTGTTAGTAGGGGGTATTCCAGCAACAGCAAGAGTATTCCTCTGGGGAGCTAAACCAGGAAATCCCAATTGAGGGTCTGCCTCCAGGGGCAAACCAAGAATGGGCAACTTGGAAGTCCTGAGCAGACTCAGAAGTAGAGTGGGCAGATCAAAAAATAACCTGGCAAAATGGCATTACCTAAAAGAATCCTCCACCTTGTGCGACTGTGGAGCAGAACAAACAACTCCACACCTGTGCTTGTCCACAATGCCCTGCCTCATGACAGAGGAACAATTGTTTAAAGCTACAGACTATGTGGTTGCAATTGGCCATTTTTGGTCAAAAATTATTTAACCATTTGTGCTCCCTCTATTTTATCAGTTTAAATACTTATTTATGCAATGCTTTTGACATGAAATAAATAAATTACAGATGAGGAGACAGTTGACTTCAATGTGTTGGTGATGCAAAATTCCAGAATATGCTGCTTCCCCCAATCTTGTTATGCTATGTTAGATGTGTCAAAGGCCATGCCTATGGAGCTCATCATAAAGACCACTGGAATTATCACACATCATTGTGATTCCAGCAGTGCATGTCAGGGGTGTGGGGAACCCATTGCCCCATATCCCGCATCACCTGACTCACCCAGCTGAGCATCCCATGTGCTGATCATCTGGCTTCCCCCCATTATTCCTAGTGGAACATGGGAAGCCTCCAGCGTTGCCACCAGAGAGTATGCTCCACTTCTCTGCCCCTATAAGCACAGAGCCCCACAGGGAGTATTTGTGTGTCATGTAATGGGGGTCAACATGCTCCATACTTAAATGGGCAGCAAAGCAGGGCATGCCATCGATTCTTCACCATCTGATGAGATAGTAAATCAGACACCAAATGTGGAGCCTGTTTAAAGCATTATGATTCAGACTGGCCTCAGAGCTACTGTGATGATGGCTGAATCCTCTGTGGCACCACATTGTTATCCATGATTGTCTTGACTCTTGTCCTATATGTCTCCCTGCAAATGTCTAGCCATTACAGTCATATCTGCTGATTCACAATGGGTGGATGGTACACTAACAGAATTCTCAGTCTATCCCTGTTTTCAAACACAGGTACACCCACTCAATGGGATCCAGCTCCTTGTTTTATCTTTCCAACCTCTGGTGATTGTGGCATGTATAGCGGCTATCATAAATTTTAATATATCTGACCATTCTTTGTTTCCCTCCTTTACCTCTATGTTGAGGGACAAAAATTGAGCTTTATTCCAATGCAGTTTTTGCTCTATTATTTCCTCTATTACTTCTCTAACAGTATTATAGTATTTTTGAATTTCAGAGCAGTCCCACCACATGTGTGAAAAAGTACCAATCTCCCCGCATTTATGCCAGCATTTGTTAGAAATGAAAAGACTATAGAAGAATGGGAAAGGCTCCTGAGAGACTTAAATCTGACCCAACACTCACAAAGAAAATCTCCAAGAGAAACAGGTGTCCCAACAGATGAAGAAAACGAGTCTGAATCTCCAAGAGAAACAGGTGTCCCAACAGATGAAGAAAATGAGTCTGAATCAGAGGATGAACAACCAAGAGAAAAACATCCAACTAAAAAAGTAACCACAAGAAAAAGAACTGGAAACCTCAATCAAAGACCTCCTATAGAATTCCTAACAGAAGAAAGAAAGTTGGGAAGGTAAACAACGGACCCTTATTGGTCAGGTAATCAAAACATTACCTAATTTCCTCATGTCCATCTTCCATTTGAGAATGGCCTTGGGTATCAGGCTGTTCTCATAACAAATCTACAGCTTGTCCTGGCCGCTATCAGCAGGTGCCTCATTAACGTGATAGGTTGTACCAGCCTTTCACTGGAGGAGTAACTTTCAACTGGCAGCTTCTAAAATCTACTCAAATTTCCATTAGCAATTATATTAAAAGTGCATAGCAATACACCTATTGATGAATGACATAATGCTCTATAGCAAACTACATATTACAAAACAAACATGCAGTACAATATGATATAACAGCATGTGTACACAACATGGCAGATCCTAAGCATAGGATCTTGACGATATCTATCTAACAGTCTATAAATGAGTTGAAAAACGCAACTAAGAATTTGCCTCTTTTAAAGGGCAATTCCTGGAGCACAAAACATTTAAATATGATCACTACCAACTTCATAATGTTGTTTAATCAAGATTGCAATGATAGTGGTTTTCTTCATGCAAGATAAATTGTTCTGTAAGTTGTAATCTCATTACTTTCTATGCTTTCTGATTTTAACAAGCATTAACATGCTTAGGCAGTTGTTTTCTTAGCATATTTTAAGTATCTCAACTGGAAATTTCTAATATGCTAGACATTTGAAAGAAGGGGGACATTTTACTACTACTACAATTTATAACTTTGTTTTCTTCTTCTGGCTATAGCCAAGTTGTTTCTAGATTAGCCCAAAACAATTCAATTTGTTTAAAAATGGCCCTCAATGAGATGGTATCAAGCTGAACCCTGGGTTCAATGCAATAAAATGAAGGTTGCCTTGGATGACTGGAAATGTTATGCCCTCCATTTCTCTTAGCAGTTGAGATAGCATTTTACTGTGTTAGTTTTCTTGTGCTGAGAGCTCACTGGAGATTTCTGTTATTCCCATAATGTCAGTTTGATTGTAAATAATATATATACTGAGCAAGAGGAAGAAGGAAAATATCTAAACAGATAATGCTAATATTCAACAGCAGTATTAGTTTCTTTAAAGGTAAACCATTTTGGAAGGCTTGAATGCCAATATCAATTCCTACACCTTACTGACCATCCAATGATATTAATCAGATACCTATCTTCTTCTTTCGCTATAGCAGAAATCACTCAACGGAAATACAATGTATGAAATAGCTAGTAACTACTTCTGGAATTGCCATTCAGAACCCCTTCCTATTTTGTCTGTGGCAAATCAGTGAAAAGAGGGTTCATAGAAGGAGGTGCCACAGAGAAAGCCCTGCAGCAGAATTAGCAAGCAGTCAGTTCTTCCCGTCTGTTTAAGTATGGTAGGAAACAACACATCAGAAAGACAGGCAAACTGGACATAGGTTTTACTGGGAATGCCCATATTAAAAACAACAACAACAGAGAACAAGGAGACCAAAAGAAGCAAAAAGTCTATCCATGAGGCTATATGAAAAGAATAGATTTCTTTTGAAGGATGTCCAAAACTACATTTATTTATGTATTTATTATTTACTACATATTCCACCCTTCTCACCCCAAAGGGGACTCAGGGCAGCTTACAACAAAGGCACAATTCGATGCTTTAAGTACATATAAACATAAAACAACATATACATTAACATTGCATGATTAAAACATATCAATTACTAAAAAACACATAGGCCAGAAACATAAGCCAGGAGCCATTCCAATTATCATTTGAATTGTTCATTATTGCACTAAAATATCATTATTGTACTAGGAACTTTTGTGCAATACTTGGTCCCACAACCAGGATGTAACTTTCTTCCTGCAGGTCAGGAGGAAGCGAGCCAATCTAATTTCCCTGGGGAAGGAGTTCCATAGCTGAGGGGCCACCACCAAGAAGGATCTGTCTCTTGTCCCCACCAGTCACACCTGTGAGGGGGGTGGGATTGAGAGCAGGGCCTCCCCAGATGATCTTAACCTCTGAGATGGTTCATAGGAAGAGATACGTTCAGACAGGTAAGCTGGGTTGGAACCGTTTAGGGCTTTATAGGCTAAAGCCAGCATTTTGAATTGGCTTGACTAGCAGTCAGTAACAGGGGAGTTGTGTGCTCCCTCTACCTCACTCTAGTTTCCAATTTTAACTCTACATTTGGCCTTCCCTCTGTTTTAATTATGTGTTGCTTTTTTGATAATGTTGTGTATTTTATTGTCTATGTTTTTAATTGCTTGCATTGAAGTTTTGTTGCTTGTATTGTTGTGTTTGGGCTCGGCCTCATGTAAGCCTCACCGAGTAGTCCCTTGGGGAGATGGTAGCGGGGTACAAATAAATAAATAATAATAAATAAATAATAAATAAATCTGGCTGCCACCCATTGGACTACTTCAAGTTTCCAAACAGTCTTCAAAGGCAATTCCATGTAGAGTGTGTTGCATTAGTCTATTTGAGATGTAACAAGAGCATGGAAAACCATGGACAAATCTGACTTCCCAAGGTACAGGCCCAATTGGCGCACAAATTTTAATTGTGCAAAATCCCCCCCTCGCATCTTCAGGGGGAGTGTAACCCCATCCAACACAGGCCATAACCCTATTCCTTGTTTGGCCTTACAACTGACCAGGAGTACTCTGTCTTGTCTGGATTCAATTTCAATTTGTTCGCCCTCATCCAAACTGTCCCAGGAACTGAACAGCCTCCTTTTTAAGAGGTGGAAACAATACTTTCTGAGAGCGTCCCTCCAGGAAGGACTGGAACCACTGTAAAACAGTGCCTGCCAGACCCATTCCCATGAGGCATCTTAGAAGGATACTGTGGTCTATGGTATCGAAGGCCCCTGAGAGGTCCAAGAGAACTACATTGCACTTTACAGACCTTTGGACTCTCCCCTTTCATTCTATAATAGCTAATTGTCCTAGAATAATCAAGGCCCAAAAAGGATGTTATGAGACATTATGACAGCTGGCCACCTTGAGTTATTCATATATTGTAGAAAAAGAGAACAGTATGCTCATATCTATTTGTGTGAATGAGATAAGCTGCCCCACAAAATGACAATCTACTTGCTTTGCATGCATAAAAGTCCTACTTTGGATCCCTGGAAACCATAATAAACAAACCTCAGAAAGCAGGTTTGGGAGCAAGGTCTGACCTGACAGCATTACCCATCAGTGTAGAAAGTGATGGGTGAAAGCAGAGTTTGCAAAGGTTATTTAGGTGTCTGTATTTGCCAGAATCCCCTCACCAACACAATCACTGGCCATGCTAATTGGGAATTTAGGGAGTTGTAGTACTAATGATCCAGTCCCAATGGTCTACTTCAGCCTAAGGCAGTTTCATGTGTACTGAGTCATTTATTCGCTGACAGCGAAACTCTCTTAAGTATGCCAGGCCTAGCTCAGATTCATTTACTGAACATTCAGTCTTATGGATCATTAGACAAGCTCCATCAGAAAACATAATTGAGAGTGGGGAGTTTTTTGTACTTTGTTTACTGATAATTGCATTTTGTTTAACACAACAAATAATATTGAACTATACAAATTTCACTGGGACTATAACAAATAACAGTTTATAACTTAAACCATTCAACAATATAACTGCAGGTGTATTTGAGAAGAAAATCAATGATAGCGTACATTAATTCTACATCAGGTTACAAATGGAATGTTTCTCCATATTTCCACCCACTTCAAAAAAACAGCATGTAAGGGAGGAGTGTTGTGGCCAAACCTTGCTCTTGACATTTCCTATGTACAGGGACTGGGAGATGCTACAGCTCATACAGAGGCTGATGACCTCATTGACAATTAGCCTTAGACCTTGGTGAGAATTGGTTGTGTTGCATATCCTCAGTCATGCCATTCCTTAGTAAAATATAATCTGTTTTGATAACAAAGGGTGCTTCTACATTGTAGAATGAATGCAGTGTGGTTGATTTGGCTGGGGTGGTCCATGCCTTGGTCACCTCTAGATTGGATTACTGTAATGCACTCTACGTGGGGCTGTCCTTGAAAACGGCTCGGAAATTCCAACTGGTTCAACGGGCAGCGGCCAGGATGTTAACTGGCGCTCCTTACAGAGAGAGGTCAACCCTCCTGTTTAAGGAGCTCCATTGGCTGCCGTTTACCAACCGAACCCAATTCAAGGTGCAGGTGCTTACCTACAAAGCCCTAAACGGTTTGGGACCTGCCTACCTGCATGACCGCATCTCCGTTTATGAACCCACACACTCCCTTCGGTCATCCGGAGAGGCCCTGCTCGCGATCCCACCTGCGTCGCAGGCGCGTTTGGTGGGGATGGGGGACAGGGCCTTCTCTGTGGTTGCCCCTCAACTTTGGAACACCCTCCCCAAAGACATTAGACTAGCACCCACGTTGGCAGTCGTTAGGAATATCTTGAAGACCTGGCTATTTCGATGTGCCTTTCCAGAATAGGATAACCCCAGCACTATGTCCCAGAAGCACTTCATTAGAGTTTAAGACTCTCTGCACATTGCACTTGCCCAGAATTCCAATATACTATCTCTCACACCCAGCACTTTTTAATCTGTACCCATCATTGGCCCGGCCCCTGGTTTTTATTGCGTAATAGTGTAATGTTTTGTTATTGCTTATGTTTTTAATTTGCTTTGTATCCTATTGTTATTGTTTGTTGTTGTTGTGTTGAGGCCTTGGCCTTTGTAAACCACATTGAGTCCTTCGGGAGATGCTAGCGGGGTACAAATAATGTTTAATAATAATAATAATAACAATTTAACTGCATGATTCAATACTATGGAATCATAAAAGTTGTATTTTTTTCGAGTCTTTAGCCTACATTGTTGAATAGTGCTGGTGCCTCACCAAACTACAATCATCGTGATAACGTAGCATTGAGCCATGACAGTTAAAGTGGTGTCAAACTGCATCCATTCAACAGATACACCCAAGTTTGCCCTTTGTATTTCTTCCTGTCCTAATACAATGCAGTTGGTCCTCTGTAACCAGAGATTCTGTATTTGTGGCTCCATCTATGACTTGCATTTTTAAAAAAATAAAAATAAAAAAACAAATCTTAATTTTACCATTTTATATAAGGAACACCATCTTACTATGTATATAATGGGACTTGAACATTCACATATTTTGGTATCCACAGGGAGTCCTGGAGCCAAATTCCAGCAGATACCTAGGACCTACTATACTTACATTCTCCAGATCTTTCTTCATAGAACTTGAAGTGATGCTGGCCATGCAAACCTACCCTTTGTAAGGTTGAATAGCACTCTAATTTTATTGCAGTGGCAATCAATTCTCTACGAATTTATCTCATGAATGAGAAAATTCTCACACACCCATTGAATCTTTATTGGGACTCAGCACAAGGAAAAGGTTTTCTGAATTACAAATCACAGGTTGGGAAGTTGGTGCTGGAATACATTATGTACTTACTCTACGTGAACCTTTAAAATATGCATACCTAGTTTAAAACCAGCCAACAGTAGGAAACAAAAAGGCAGAGAAGTAATGAACAATCTGATCTTTCCCTTTTATTATTGAAGTAACTTAGGGTAATTTATTATTTCACTTGGCAGCTTTCCAAGTAGAACTGATGCCATACATTTAAATTTACGTATGGCATCTGTGGACTTGGTTGCACTATCAAATGCAGCCATTGTTGTGACAGTAACAGAGAGATTTTTTTTTTGCAAGGTGTCTTATGTCACAGTGACTTCCTGTCTAAAACAGCTGTGAAATGTTAGCAGTACTTTGCCAAAAAGTCACCATTTCCTTGTGTATTTCCAGTACAGAAACAGCTGCATTCTACTGGTGAACCACTTCCATCAGTAAGCAGAAATCTTGCCATATATCTATGATCGTATTATGACCATAGTTTCCAAATCTTTCTTCAGCTGATTATATCAATAACATTTGTTTTTTTATTGGAACCATTTGTCTCTCCATCACAGTTTATACAAATAGATAAATTAATCTTTCTCATTTAGACATTGGAAAGTTACTTTCGAAAAGTGATTGGTCCAAGCTTCAAGAATTCCTCCACCAAGAAGATAGGCATGTAAAACATCATATACACTGATGATGCTATACATATACATTGATGATAATGATACTCTCTTATTTCACTTTTTAAAACTACTTATTAGCTCATAACTATTCAAAAGCAATTAATTTAGTTTCTCCTATTTACTTTAAAACATGATTCTAAATAAACGGTTTTTAATGTTTGATATGTTTTTAATGATTGTTTTAATATATATGTTTATTTTATTGATGTATATTCTTATGGCATTGAATCACTGCCTATATATGTGAGCCAACCTGCATCCCCTATGGGTTGAGAAGGGCTGAATATGGAAAATATATATGGTAAATAATAATAATAATAATAATAATAATAATAATAATAATAATAAATAACCAGACTGTTTCAACCTGCTAGCATGTGGTTCAAAACTCACAATAAATAATGAGGTCACATGCACCCTATAACTTTAAAAGTAATGAAAACATTTAAGTTATACCACAAGAGAACTGAAATTATTTCTTACTTCATTGCAAGTTGAACACAACCCAGTTATGTCTTAGTTATTGCCAACAGGAATTAATGGTAATTCTTAATTTGTAACCACACTGTGATACTTATTCAAATTTGGTTTTTCAATTGCCAAGTGCTTATGTAGTCAAAATGTCAATGGCCATATATGAGGTATCAATAGATATACACAAACATACAAAAATCTTCATGGGGAAAATTGCATAATGAAAACTGAGCATGCTCTGTGTACAAATAAAATCAACTAAATATTGAAGCGGGGGAATAAAAACCATATGGGAGGAAGGATCAAATGGAGTGAATAGAACCATGATAAAGGAAGATGTCACGTTCATATAATTATGAAAATACACACATTCACTTTCATGATTTGACCTAGCATCCATCTATTTATTCATTTTGATGCAGACTGAGATGTAGATGTGTGACGACTACCCACAACAACCACACATTTATTCTACATTTTATTCTGTAGCCCACTTGTTCAATTCTGTTACTAAGACATCTAATTTAGGGCTATGATTTGAATAAATAGCACAATCTTAGTTCCTCACTAAAGAAAAGGGGATTTCTAAGGAATAAGGCCTCAACAATAGCCATCCACAGCACTCTATGCTAAGCCAGAAACAATAATTGGGGACCTTCAGAAATGTATGCTCCCACACTTCCTTTCTTTTATATTTGTTCAGGTTCTGAAGCTTTTGTAAACAAGTCATACAAATGGCCCATTTAATTCAGTACTATATTGACTAGCAGTAGTTGTTCTGGTTTTCAGAGATGAGTCCTTCCTACTCCGCCTAGGTGCCAGCCAGGCATGTAGCCAGGGGGGGGGGGGGCTCGGGGGGCTTCAGCCCCCCCCCCCCGAAATTCTCATGGTGGTTCGTGAAAAGGCCTTACTGGTGCATTATTTAAACTGTTATGTTTATTAATATCATGATTTGATCACCATTCTCAATATATCCCATATGTATGGGTGTATTGGGGTAATGATACAAAAGGTTTGCTAGGCTAGACCCTCTTTCACTCAGCCCCCCCCCCCGAAACTCAGCCCCCCCCCAAAACCCCCCCTGAAAATTTTTTAGCCCCCTCCCCCCCCCCGAAACGAAATCCTGGCTACGGGCCTGGTGCCAGCAATCGAGCTTGAGATCTTGTGCATGCAAAAATTGTGTTCTTCTAATGAGCTATATCCTCTTCTCAAACTATAATCTCAGTGCCACACTCAGCTACACTCAGCTATTACTCGCTTCTTAACAATGACTCATCCTAATTGTTCATTTGATTGCCCTTTGTTGTTTCCACCCTTCTGCAAAATCTACAATTTGTTTCATTCTTAAATTGCCTCCTATTTTTTCATTCTTTCCTTGGCGTATGAACCAATAGGGAGACATTCTCCATGCTGCCACACAATCTTGTTTCTAAGGAATAGATGTTGACCTCATGTTTCTCCCTCAGCTTGCATGAGGTAGACACAGAGAAGTGATAACGCTCACAGTGAGAGCTTAAAAGCTGGGGAGTTTTCATTGTCTGTCTGCAATGCAACTGTTTTGCAAAAGGCCAGAGAGAAAGGCAGCCTTGGAAATGCTCCTCATTAAGAGACAGAATGTGAAGCAACTTATTTCTTGCCTACTGCGAGAGCCAGTGGGGTCAGGGATGTCAGGCTGGAAGACAATTCTATCCATAAAATGGGAAACAAAACCAAATATCTTACTCGGATTAGTTTCATCGGTGGGCAGCTGGAAAACAATTTCTAATGGCCAATTAGAATAGCCTTTGTGATCACTAGACCTTTCAATAATGCCACTCTCCATTAAAATAGTATTCATTCAGCACCATAATGACATGATACACCTTCCTTGTTGTGGATTGCTTACCTCCAGATATTTTGAAAATATACTCCCGAGAAGTTGGAAATCAAGTCATGTCACTATTGCAAAAAGGAGAAGCTTGGTAAAATGAAACAACTGCTGGAGATTTTCCAGACTCCCCAGAGCTACAAAGGGTTACTTTTTGGCCTACAGATTCTGGAATTCCAAAACCAGCATAGTCAATGGTTATGTTGTCCAGGGATTCTAAGAACTATAATCCAAAAAGGATTTTCTATCCAAACTCTATTGCTATCTCTTCATGGATGCCCATTAGTTCTGCTAAAATAATAGCAATATTCTCGCTCTTTTCTCTGATAACCATTTCCACTCCTTTTATATGTGGAAGGTAACTTTCTGAAGGTGAGAGACTACTCTATCCACAGTGGTTCTACCACAAAGTTCTTCCACATGTTTAGTGGTTAGTGTATCTATAATGGTCCTGCTCCCATAGTTCGGATGTTTACTCTGGCAAGAACTACAACGCCTGAATAGTGCTTCACTTTTTTCATCAGATTCAGATGTACACAACCTCAAGCTGACACGGTAGACTGGATGAAGTCTAACAAGGAAAGATCAAATGGTTATGTATTAATGGTTTTATCATGGTATCATGACAAATAATCTGAATACTTGAAGTTTGGTTATTTGCTTTCACATTGATTTCAACTTCTGGTAACTTTATGAACGAAAGACCTTTAAAAACCTTGGTCAACAATCATCCTGTTCATGACAGTTTAAATTTAGTCACTGTTGCTTCTAATGGGAGTTTAGGCTGGATTTGTTCCATGGCAGAACTTTCCTTCTGATCATATTCCCAATGAATTGATTTCTCCCTATTGCCTGTCTTTACTGTCCAGCTTTCCCAACTATGCATCTGAAATTAATTACCTGCTGGTTAAGTGCTGCTTCTTATTGCCTTTTACAGCTTTTTCAAGACTGGCATGAAATTTAGAGCTATAGTGACTTGGTACTGCTGTGCTCCTACCCAAAGCAAATGGACAGCTATTGGAGAAAGGACCATACTGGTGGCACCCAAACTATGCAATTCTTTCCCTAGAGGCATGTTTGCTATGGCAATTTCATTATTTTTAGTCACTTTGTTCTCTCGTACTTTAAATATCTTTTTTAATATCAGTAATGCTTAATGGTCTTTGTGTTTTTCTTTGTCTCTAAAGTACTAACTTGTGCTTTCATTTGTAGCTTCTAACTGCTATTTTATCATATGCTGTTTCTTTCCATATCATTTACTTTTATCTTTTTGTTTAGCTATTGTAAAAAGTAAAGGTAAAATGCCTCCTCATAACAGATTGCAGAAAAAATATGCCCCATCTAACTAGTTTACCTTGTGTTTTGTTGTGTTTTATATTTGCATGCTGACCTTTATCCTGGCTGCTCTAAGTGTCATTCTGTCTTTACAACAGTCTTGTGACATCTTGTGACATTGTTAGGCTGAGAGGCAAAAAGAGCACAAAAGCAGTCTTTATAACTCAGAAGACTGGACCTGATTTTGTCATATTCTGAACCCAACATTCTCCAGCACTAATACACATTCAACTTTCCACTTAAATAAGAGGATACTGGCTCCTGTTAAAGAATTGCTGTAATGATTTTGAACATCTTTCCCCCCCCCCCCCCCCTTGTTTCTCTTGATGTGAATGACCAAATTCATTCTCATTCGCTTTAGACTTGACAACAAAGGGCAAGAATCCCATTTTTGAGCTTCATCTCACCAAACCTCAAGACAAGTAGTTGTTTTGCCTGTGGAAATATAGAATTGATAATCTAGAAAAGTAACTTTGCTACTTTTATCATAAGGAGGGATCGAGTATATAATCTCATTGTAAACTCATAATTAGAGAACTGAGCTAAATCTTCAAATTTTCAAAGTTCAATATTCTTTTTAAAAATCTGGGAGATAGCCTTTTAAAGAATATTGAACATTTGAACATTTAGCTCAGTCCTCTAATTATAAGAATTTACAGTGAGATGATGTGATTTCTTAAATTTATTTTTGGACATTGGCTAAAAAAAAAACTATTGCAAAAAGAGATAAGACTCTTATGATCTTCCAGAAGCAGTTGGGTTGCAATTTCTAGCAGCCCTATCCAGCACAGTCAGTGATGAAGAAGGCTGGGTGCTGCAGTCCAAGAATATTTAAATATCCACCCAGATTTAAATTGATTGTCAAAATTACTTCTCTCTGAGTTACTCGTATCTTCATTCAAAATTTCCTCCAAGAGGGATGATAGCAACCGGGAGGAAAATAATGGATGCTTGTTCTATGTTAGTTTCATTTTGCCACTGAGTATATTTTTCCTGCATATTCATAGTTAAAAGCTGTTGTTGTTCATTCGTTCAGTCGTTTCCGACACTTCGTGACCTCATGTACCAGCCCACGCCAGAGCTGCTAAATGGTTTTCATAGAGCTGCTAAATCAAAAATCTCCTCTAGATGATCAAATCTTCATTTTATTGTGTCAGATAAGAGCCAGTCCTTTTTAATAAGGCATTTTAGGCACAAAAATAGAGAGAACATATCATACATTCAAGCTTATTTATGCCATTCTGCAAAGCATGGACAAGAAACTAAACTTAGTTCAGAACCATGTAAATGAACAAAGGTAAGTATATTATGTAGAACAGGAGCAGACTTGAGTCTTAATGGCAAGAGTTAGTATTTCTAGGTTACAGGTTTCTTTAGTGTACATTACAGCCTAATAGCTCCCTAGCAATTTTCCATAAAAATTCATAACTTCCATTCATTTCTATGGAGGATCAGATCTAGGGACACTCTTTCTTCCAACAGGCCTTCCATCAGATTCTTCAGAGACTATGTCATGGAGCACTCTAAAGAAACTAGACTCTTCACCCCCATATTATATATAGAGGGACAGGTGACTTAACTGATCAGGGGCAGAAGTTTAAAAAATATACTTTTTGAACTATAACTCCCATGTGTCCTCAGACAGCATCATTACTAATCATACTACCTGAGATCTTCTGGAAGTTGCAGAAAAAAGTAACTTTTCCAAATTTTAGTAAGCATCTTCAATCCAACCTAAGCTTGTGGATCTACTATACGCCATATGTAGAAAGCAGACATAACCCTACTTACACACCTTTGGCATGTCTACACAGGCAAGAAATGCCAAATCAAGCCACAGTTTGCTCCTGGATGTCCACATGACTTTCCACATATCCACATAATGCAGGGTAAGACTGGTGAACCTAATTTTACCCCACATCAGCAGAGGTCGAGGAAAGCTCCAGAACTTCCCTGAGACTCTGGAGCAGCCCAGCACTTCAGGGTTGGTGTGAACATCTTAGCGGTTCTAATTTGAAGCAGTCCAGCAGTTCACATGGGCCAGTGGTCCAATCCTGTTTTCCCTGTGCATTTACCTTGTCAGTTGTGACCGCAGAGCTCCAGAGAGTTCCATGCTGTTGCTGGGCACCTTTGAAAATGTCAACAAAGGTGCCTGGCAACCTCTAGGAACTCTCCAGAGCTCCATGGCTGCTGCAACAGCCAACAACAAAGGCAAGGATGACTGTCTGGTGGAGTCAAACTAGATTTGACCTGATTGGACAATTTGGATACTGTTTCCATCACTGCTGTAGTTTGGGAACATTGCATGTAAACACCTTCAGTGAATCCAGCCCAGATTTAGGTACGTAAGTAGTTGTTGATTTGTCCAGTTGTTTCTCACTCTTCATGATCTCATAGAGCAACCCATTGCCACTCCCAGCTCCTTCAAGGTCAAGCCAGTCACTTCAAGGATAACATCCATCCATTTTGCCCTTGAATGGCCCCTCTTCCTTTTTCCTTCCATTTTCTCCAGCATCATGATCTTCTCCAAGCTTTCTTGTCTTCTCATTATGTGGCCAAAGTACTTTGCCTCTAATATCCTTCCCTCCAGTGGGCATTTGGGCATTATTTCCTAAAATATGGACAGATACTCCATAATAGATGGATCCACAATCACAAATGCAAAGGTTACATCCAGACTAAACTAGTCTACTGCTCTGTTCTTCATGAACACATATAAATGAGTACAAAGAGCTGCTACCAAAATTCTTGTAGAGAATAAGACAGCATGACACCAATCTTAGATCAGTTGATGATTATTTGTTTCTAAACTCAACTGAAATGATTGAAACTAATAGGAAAAGCACTGGATGGTTTGGAGTCATGTTGTCGGAGGAACTATCTATGTCAGGATAGGAATCAGTGCTTCTTAAGGCCATTTTGTAGCTCCCAGTGTCATTTTGTGGCATCCTGGGAAAATCTTCATTGAAAATGGGATCTTAAGCACAAGTGTTTCTCATTTCCAAGGGTTTAAAAAGGGCTTTACCAATAGAAGATCTGCCCTTGGAGCTACCACTAAAAACAACCACTTTGGAGGATATTATGGAAGTTCTCCAATATTTTAATTTTATTGTATTTTTACTAATTTTCATGTATATTATTCAATCTTTTTTTCATGTTGTTAGGGAAACGTTTTATTTTTTATATTAAAAATGTTTGATTTTAAGCTGCCTTGAGAGGGTTTGCTTTAAAAGATGGCATGGAAATATATTTACAAAATAAATAGGGAGAGGCGACCCAGGACTTAACAGCTGCTCAGCTCAAGAAGCACCTGTCATAGGCTATTTACTCATCTGTGTCCTCGGCAGCTGAAACAAACAGTACAAACAGTTCAGTTGCAAAGCTGATAACACGGATTTACATAGCCAGGATTGTATTAGTATTCTTTTCTTCTAATTATTTGTGGGAAAATTTACAGCATTCCACAAATGGATATTTTCATCAGTGAATTTCCATGTGTGTAAGATTATCATACAATTGGATAAATCCATTGTTTGGGGAAGTTAATTTTAATTACATCTTCCAGATTTCTGTTCAGCACCTTCCAAGTCCCCCAGTCTTCTGTGTGCCCAGGAGTCTCTCATTTGGTATCAGCCATTGATTGAGGTTCTGGGTTTGAGCCTGCCACTTTTAGACTCTCGCTTGCTGGGGTGTTCCAGCGAGTGTCTTTGTAGATCTTAGAAAACTATTTCTTGATTTAAGTCATTGACGTGCTGGCTGATATCCAAACAGGGGATGAGCTGGAGATGTCACTGCCTTGGTCCTTTCACTATTGGCTGCTACTTCCCGGCAGATGTCAGGTGGTGCAATACCGGCTAAGCAGTGTAATTTCTCCAGTGGTGTAGGCCGCAGACATCCCGTGATAATGCGGCATGTATCATTAAGAGCCGTATCTACTGTTTTAGCATGGTGAGATGTGTTCTACACTGGGCATGCATACTCAGCAGCAGAGTAGCATAGCGCAAGGGCAGATGTCTTCACTGTGTCTGGTTGTGATCCCCAGGTTGTGCCAGTCAGCTTTCGTATGATATTGTTTCTAGCACCCACTTTTTGCTTGATAGTCAGGCAGTGCTTCTTGTAGGTCAGAGAATGGTCCAGAGTGACTCCCAGATATTTGGGTGTGCTGCAATGCTCCAGTGGGATTCCTTCCCAGGTAATCCTCAGAGGTAAAGTGGTGTGAAAATGCATTGATTCTGTGTTGCAGATGCACCCTCATAATGATCCTGTTCTTGAGGGCGAAACAAAACATGGCCCTAGGGGAAACTATTGTGACATATTCACATATTCCCTAGATCCCTGGCACTGAGTATTGCTCTCATTTCATACATATAAAAATCCATACAGTATTTGAGCTGTCTTTACACGCACACACCTTGCACATCGCAACAGGCATTTTGCTATTATGCCAAATACAAATCAAATCCTTCTCTTTATTTTTCTTCCCATTTATGCTCTCTGGTTGGAAGGTGTGGTTTTCTTCCTAGGTGTTGTGAATGACAAATAGCTGGATCATTCTTCAAACAGACAGGCCTTCAGTATGACGTGCAAACACTATGTCCTGCATTCCCGGAAGAGATTAATCACAACTAGATGGTGTGTTTTAGCTGTAAAGAATAAAGTGCAGCTCCTGTAAGCAAGCAGCAAAGATTATATATATGAAGACAGATTGACTATCAACAAGACCAGACACTCCAAAATGAACAGGTTTGGCTTTTTTCCTCTGTGATGTACACTGACTTTTGCAGTCTCCAGAAACCAATAATGACATCGATCTAATTTGCACACACAAAAAAACCCTTCAATACAAGCTGCTAGTAATTTCAGAAATCATGCTTTCTCCTTTCTACTCTGAAGGAAACAGCTGTCATTTTAAATGTTACTACCCACTTTAGTAAAGTCTAATGCTCAATTTGTAAGGGAGCAGAGCATTGGTGATGGCAGGAGTCGTAGCAAGGTTAAGTAGGAAAAGAGGTAAAGTTGGACCAGATTGTGATCAGGATTTTGTGGACTTCACATAACTATCATTGAAACTCTGCACCCAAACAATCTAAATTCCGCAACAAAAGCTCTATATTTAAACTTAAAATTATCTGTTCTCGAAGCTACTTTAAAATAATAATAATAATTCCTGCAACTATTTCTATAACCAGAATAAAAATTAAGGTGACATTTCATTTAATTTATCTTATTTTGCACAAAGTGTTTTCAAGATGTTACTCATTTCCATAATTCAATAATTAATCTGATTTCTGAAAGACTGAGCCAAGCCAATAAGAACTAGCTGAAGGTGATAAGAAAGGGAAACTGAAACAGTTTGTTGAAAAATACTTCTTAATACGTGTTTTATTACAAAAGGAACATCCTCCGGAACAATGGAATAATTTCACTTAAGTTCTGCAAAATTCAGCAAAATTTCACTGCTGCAAATGAATCTCACCACTATGCAGCTTAATAATAATGTTAATAGCACTGGAGGTCCTAGGAAATGCCTAGAGAGGGCATATTTTGTAAGACATGGATAAATGAAGCTGTGGATACCAGTCATGCAGATACAGAGGGTCATACTATATACCCCATTATTAAAATATTTTTGTCACAGTAACGTAAAAGCCAAAGGCCTACCCAAATAAAGAGGTCTTTGTGTGCAATTGCCAAAAAGTGTATATGGAAGATGAAATTATGGGGAGCATTTCATGATATATTTTGATTTCTTTTAAAAGTAAGATTTATTTATTTATTTGTCGTGTCAGGAGCAACCGCTCCTGTTGTGAGAGAATTGGCCGTCTGCAAGGACGTTGCCCAGGGGACGCCTGGATGATTTTTGATGTTTTATCATCCTTGTGGGAGGCTTCTCTCATGTCCCCGCATGAGGAGCTGGAGCTAATAGAGGGAGCTCATCCGCCTCTCCCCGGATTCGAACCTGCGACCTGTCGGTCTTCAGTCCTGCCGGCACAGTGCTTTAACCCACTGTGCCACGGGGGGCTCCAAAGTAATAATACTAAAAGAAGAATACAGATTTCTATTGTTTTTTAAAAAAACATATTAAGCTTTTGGTGTAGTGGGCCATTTATCTTGCCCTTTATTTAAGTAAATTGCTAGTTGCTTAATATAAAACTATTATAGGATTGTATGGCACAGCTTTTCTTTCCATTGTGCATAGGTCAGTAGTTCTCAACTTTCCTAAGGTTGTGACCCCTTAATACAGTTCCTCCTGTTGTGGTGACCCCCAACCATAAAATTATTTTCCTTGCTACTTCTTAACTGTAATTTTGCTGCTGTTATGAATCGTAATGTAAATATCTGATATGCAGGATGTATTTTATTCACTGGACCAAATTTGGCACAAATATCCCCATATGCCCAAATTTGAATACTGATGGGGTTGGGGAGGATTGATTTTGTCATTTGGAAGTTGTAGTTGCTGGGATTTATAGTTAACCTACAATTAAAGAGCATTCCGAACTCCACCAACAATGGAATTGAACCAAACTTGGAACACAGAACTCCCATGACCAACAGAAAATATTGGCAGGATTTGGTGGGTATTGACCTTGAGTTTTGGAGTTTTAGTTCACCTACATCCAGAGAGCATTGTGGGCTCAAAAGATGATGGATCTAGACCAAACTTGGCATGAATATTCAATATGCCTAATGTGAACACAGGTGGAGTTTGGAGAAAATAGACTTGACATTTGTGAGTTGTAGTTGCAGGGATTTATAGTTCACCTACAAACAAAGAGCATTCTGAACCCCACCAACGATAGAATTGGTCCAAACTTCCCACACAGAACTCGCACGACCAACAGAAAATACTGTGTTTTCTGATGATCTTTGGCGACCCCTCTGACGTCCCCTCATGACCCCCACAGAGGTCCCAACCCCCAGATTGAGAAACACTGGCATAGGTTAAGAACAGTGTTTTAACTAATTGTTTTCTAAGCACAATTTTGGCTACAAGTGAAAACAAACCTTTCTCTGGTTCAAGAAACCTATATTACTATTTTTTTTCTTAATTTACTCCAATGGCTTTGTTTTTCAAATAAATATTTTAATAAATAATGCATTCTATTAAAATTTGGTGGGAAAAACCTGGATATAGGGTTCTCTTAATACAGGTATGGCAGCTTTTTCTCTGCTTCAAATTCTTTTCCTAGAATTTCCTCTTGGTAATTTGAACCATAACTTAGCCAGTTTTCACAAATAGTTTCCACAGAGAACTAAAATTTAGGGTTGGGGCACAGTTGGGGGTGTACAGTCACAGTTGATGAAGCAGAACTAGCCTTGCTATTCGCATAAATTGCCCATATTCTGTTTACACAAGGAAGGTGGTGCCTAACAAATATCTGATTCAGTGTCTTTTCAGGACACAAAGAGCAGTGAGCTCACCAGCTACGAGTGTCCAATGTTGCCTCCCCCACCTCCCTAGAATACAAACAACTCACTGTAATTTTCACCAAAAAATAAGTCAAGATGGAAAGAGAAAATCATGCCATGTGCCTTTTCCCCTCTTTTGGATTTGTTTTCTTCCTTTTGAGGGAAAGAGGGGCAGTGTTCCAATGACTATGGAGTTAGGCTTCCAGAATAAATACAGCACTGGACACAAATACAATATTGGGTAATGTTATTTACAGGCTCTGTTTCAGAATAACCTGATATCAATCATGAGAGAGGTAAAATGATGCGAGTTACTTAATGCTTCCATTTGTCACACTTTCCGTGTGAAGTAAATGACAGATGGTTAATGTAGGATTCTGAACATCTAATAAACAAATGAGAAGGCTGCCAAGCTTCAGTGAGGTCGATCCCTTTTTGTTCAAGCAGGATAGGAGACACAAGGTAGCCCAATTAGTGCAGAAATGAATATATAATCTAACCTAAACCATGGAGTTTCTGAGGGCAGGATTGCACATGGTATGCAGCCAAATTCAAAAGATCATTTCCAGTTCTCCCCAACTGAAGTATGCTTGCTCTTGTAACATCACCACTTTGCATGTTCTCCCCAACTCACCTCTCTGTCCCCTAATACAGAATGGATGCAGGATGCTTCATAATGTGGTGATGTGATTACACAAATGCTGTAAGAAGATTAAAGAAGTTTAAAGATTACACAGAAGACTTTGATATGCAAATGTGAGAGCCCTATTCCCAGGAATATCATCTGTAGTCACCTCATAATATGACTGTATAATGAAAAAAATAATTTAGCCAATTTCAGTGAGCCATGGTGAGACTTACAGTTCTCCATACTCTACTTACTCTTTTTTCCTCCCTGCTCTAAAAGAGACATTTCGGTTTTCCCTTGTCACATGCCACTCTTTCCTACTTCATATTCATCCAGAAACCTGTAGTTAATTTAATCATATCAATATCAAACCAACTTGATTTGTTAACTAATGCTAGGGTTAGTATATGCCATGATATCATAAGTTTGTGCATACCAAGAGACAATAATTTAGTCAAAAGCCAAAATTGTATCTGATCCCATCTTGACTGTGAAAGAAGAAAAGGTTAAGACACAAGACCAAAGCTCATCATGGATCATTCATGATAAACTAAAGGAAGGTTAGGAAATGGTTTTTCATCTACACTTCCCAGAATCCCTCTACATTAACTATTCTGTTTAGGACTAAGGGGAATTGTAGGCCAAGAACATGAATGATCTGACTTAAAATTATGATTCAGAAAATTCATCCAATCAGATTTTTAAAATCTGAGGTTTCAACTTTGATTTCATACTGCGAATAGCTGTATCTACTGAATTTGGCCATTGCAAATTAGTAAGAACCTAACTTGGTCCATTTTTGTAAGCACATTTTTTTAAAGAAAATATTTTTTTAAAAATAAAATGATGAACAGGTGGTACCTCACCCCAGCAAAAGTAGCTAAAATATATAAGGGAAGAAACAAAAAGAGCTGAAAAGTTAAGGAACAGGAAGGAACTTTCTTCCACATGTGGTGGGCATGTAAAAAACAAGAGAAGTCTGTGGCAAGATACAAAAAACACAACAAGATTTT
Source organism: Anolis sagrei (assembly GCF_037176765.1). Lineage (NCBI taxonomy): Eukaryota > Metazoa > Chordata > Lepidosauria > Squamata > Anolidae > Anolis > Anolis sagrei. Next base: position 152,279,345 of record NC_090023.1, read on the forward strand.
TTCTTTCAAAGAAATAATTGGTACCTGAATTATTTTTATTGGGAATGTCAAATAAACAAATAAAATAACTAAACTATAAGTATTACACTATATGAGGGTTATCCAGAAAGTAAGGTTACAAGATTTTTTTAAAAATACGAATGAATATATTTTAATAAAACTTACATGGATTGTAGCATAGGTATTACGTTATTTTTCCACATAGTCACCATTCCATTCAATACATTTTGTCATCTATGGGACGAGTTTTTGATTCATTCGTCATAGAAGTTTCTCTCTGCCTTTTTCAGCCAGTTCGTCACCAATTTTCCCCTCCTCATCATCGGAAAGGTGTTTTCCACCAAGGTATTCCTTTAATTCAGTGAACAGATGATAGTATGCCAATTGTTAACTTGGAGTACCCTTTGAATGTGGCCATACATACACCTTTTATTGTGATAATGTGTGCTGTATTCAAATTGACAAAAAGTATCACTTTAGGAATACTCAGTTTCGTTATTCATTGCATCTGAAAACAAGGTTTGGCACTGATAAGTACACCAGCCTGGGTAGCACATTCTAAAGGCTGGAAATTGCAAACTTTGTATTTATTTCATCATCCATATTTATTAAGCTGGGAGGAGAGATTTACATGTTTTTTCAACCCAGAAGTGTGTTAGCATAACTGCAAAGTTACACAGTAACAAAATGGCAAACTTTTGGGATAATGACTGGAATCTCAAAATTGCACAGTTCTTCCAGTTAAAAGAGTGGGTATGGCTAATGAGACACAATGCATGATTCACAAGGAGTAGTCTATGAGGCAGTGCGCTAAGAAGGAAGTACGATCTGCATTTTCAAAGCACTGTTAAGTGGGTCTTGCGGTAAGAAGAGGGTCTGTGCAGGCATTTCTTGCCTTCTACAAATAAGGGTTTGCAATTCCAGAACACCGTTTGAGACCATCATATAGAAAAGACTCTTCACAGTCTTCTCCTTCTCCCTTCCCTCCTTTGTCTTCTGTATTAGATTTGAATTATATGATATGTATAGCCAGGGGTGGCTCAACCCATTACGCAAAGTAAGCATTTGCAGTATAGTTGATTTTGCCCAGGGGTGCTCTTGAGGAGCTCTTCGGGGAAAATAGACCTTGACATATGCGAGTTGTAGTTACTGGGATGTATCGTTCACCTACAATCAAAGAGCATTCTGAACTCCACCAATGATGGAATTGAACCAAATACGTCACACAGAACTCCCACGACAAACAGAAAATATATATCAGTGATTGGTTGGGGGGGGGGGGATACTGTTTACTTACCATTGAAAATTACCAAGAGCCGCCTCTGTGTACAGCTATGGTCAATGCTAATATGTTGTTCTTCACAACATCATTGCACAGAGCCTCTCCACATTTTCAGACAAAGTTCCTTATGTCTCACTTTCGGGGTGTGGAGTCTCATGGTGTGTGGTGTTCCTCCCCAGGCAATCCTTTGCATTACATTTTAAGGAATGAGCAAGCCACATGTAACCTCTGATCTTTTAGTTTCTTTTCGTGAAATTTACTATTGCTGCCAAATCATCACTAATGTAGCCTGCTGCAGTTAAATAGTAATTAAAAGCTCCAATGTGTTTTCCCAGGCACTTTTTTAGAGTCAAAAGGTGAAACATTTGTTGCCCAATGGACTCACAAGAGATCCTATGACACGAGGGTAATTCTGATAGCCTCCTGCATCATAGGTCTTGATAAGAATTAAGGCGGAAAGTCTGAATACCAGTGTTTAAACCAATATGGAGAAATTTGGGTCTTTTTTGATAAATTTTCTCCCCTCTATTCTTTCAAATGCAAAAGGAGACATACATATAAGTATACATTTAACAGCTGGCAGACCTAAAACAGTGTATCTGGAAGTGCCTCCCTATTCTGTAGTGAGCAAGAAGCTATGGAAGAACACATGAGTTCCTATTGCCAGCCAGGTCAGCCAGAAACCTTGCAGCATGTATATACAGGCACGTGCTCTCCAACTGTATCTGCATAATAAACACAGTGTGTAGCTGTGCAATGTCTATCAAGTCCTCATGCTTACCTGCCAAGCAGGCATGTATGACTGGCAAAATACCATTCGTAGAACATCTTGACAACAGAAATGTGCTTGATTTGTGCTAGCATGCACACTAGCCTGTACAGATATGTCTATTATTTAGAAGTTCACCACTCCAAAATTCCTTGGCAGGAACCCATGGGAGTGGCTCACACATTTGATTTATTTACTACCATACTGTGCAAGTCTTGTTTATTTAATAAAATATAAGAGTACCTTATTTTCCTCTTTTAAAGTAGAAAAATGGGGTGCAAGCAAGGAAGATGGTTTAGATCACTACTAAAAATACTGCACAGTGCAATCGTTTTTTAAAAAAACATGGTTATCATTGAAGCCTGGATAGGCGGGTGGAAATAAAGAAGTGCACATGAGGACAATGTGATTGTCATTCCACCTCCTGTTAGGGATAAAAGAATAGGAAAATGAGTGTGGGATAGAAGTAGTCTTTTTTTTAAAGGAGCTTCAAGAGGATTCTCCTGACCAAAATTATGTTTTGAACACACACACATACACATACACATAATGCAAATTTCATGCAGAATAAGTTCAGGATTTTCCATCTAGGGATTTCCTGATGCCCAAGAAACACATTTTTCACCTATTTATTATTTTTTGGGCATCAGGAAATCCCGAGATGGAAAATCCTAGACTTATTCTGCATGAAATTTGCATTATGTGTATGTGTGTGCGCGTGTGTACATGTTCAGAACATCATTTTGATGTTCCTGAAGCTCCTTTAAAAAAAGACTACTTCCATCCCACACTCATACCATGCTTATATTTTTCCTTCCCCCCCCAAAATGGCCATAGAGGAATCAGGTGGTAGAATGTGAATAGCTAAAGATCACAATGTCTATTTTCCATTAGCAGATGGAAAATGATGATGGAGGACAGCTGCATCATTATATGTGAACGATTCAAACATATCTATAATAATCTTCACTGGGCTCCCCCTACCCTCTCACCACCCAACACATGGAGTGTGAGAGGGCAACTAAGGGCCCTTACACACAGCCATGTAACCTAGAATAACAAATCAGAACAACCCACAATATCTGCTTTGAACTGGGTTATCTGAGTCCACACTGCAATATATCCCAGTTCAAAGCAGATAATGTGGGGTTTTATTCCACTGTGTGGAAGGGGCCTAAGAAGTCTATGACAGCTGGCATCAAACAGGATTTCCCAGAGATTTTGTGAAAAGGCCCATTGATGGTACCATTGCAATGCACCCATAACCAAAGGAATATTGTTCCCCGTGATATTTGTGCCCTTCCCCTGGTTACTACATAGTCATATAGGAGGGGCAGAAAAAAGTGAGTCAGAGAGAGAAGACTTTCTCCATCCTCTGATAATATCTTTGAAAACTGCACAATTTTCAATGGCATTCTCTCAGTCGAGAGAAAATAGAGTAAATGACTTGATCTTCCCTGTAGGAAGAGTACTTTTAGTAAACACATCCCAAGTGGAGGCAATGAAAGTCACAGTATGATGATGATGTATCATAGAGTGGGTTTCAATACAAGTTGCAGGGAAGTAGTAGAACATTTTATGAGGATACATTTTCTGTGGCAAGCACGTGTCTTTTCCACAGCTTAGTCCTAGCTTTAATAATACTACAAGATGAGAGATTCCTGGCACTTGTGCCACTCTAACTGGGCTTTTCTCCCTTGGGTGTAATTCCTTAGCCGGGCTGAATTAACCCTGATCTTAGCTGTGCTATAGAATCGAGATCAATTAGTATGAGGCTTTAACTGAAACTGAAATTAACCAGGGGCATGTGTTAAAATGGCCATCTGAAGAATATTCATGAGAGTGAAAATTTTTGGGGTCAGTATAAATTTATACACACTTCCAATGATGTCAGGATGAAGCTCCAGCTGAAACCCTCCAGTTGCTGCCACTGCTGTCACAGTACATACAGACCTTGGAAGTAAAGCCAGCAGTAGCCAAAAGTTGGAGCTTAAAAAGAAGCAGGAAGAGTTCAAAGGGAGCCATTTACAGTGGGGTAAAATTTGGCAAAGAGAGGATAATAAACCTGACAAATGTGGCACATGAAACATGGTGGCAGTAGAAAAGTCTGCGAGGAAGCTTCAAAGAGAGAAAGTGTAAATATCTCATCCACACACACACATACACACACACACACACAACCACAGGTTAAGCATCTGTTGTGTCCAAATACAAAAACCACTGAAAAATCTCAAAGTTTTTTGTCTCCAGCAACCTTTTTCCATCTTTGAGGCAGTGGTTATAGCGCTCCTGCTCATGCACCCCCCTTTCAGTTTCTCAGTCAGGAGTCTGGGAAGGAATTCTGTGTGGAGAGAGTTGGGGGGGGGGGTTGGGGGAGGGAGACAATGTTTCACTGAGTGCGAGAAAGGCAATGGAGGCAAGAAAGACAGAGAGACAAAAAAGGAGTTGGTGGCAGTTACTTTAAAAAAGAGTTTCCAGGTGCCTTTTGAAAGTGATTAATCTTAACAATTTTGGTTAGAGTTGGCAATTAGCATGTCAAACAGTAGAATGTAAGAGGGAGAAGAGGAAGAGGAGAATGGGGGTACATGCTGCCTCCCACTTAAAGTCTCAGGTTCTGTAGACTTTGGGCACAGCTACACTAGCCTCTTAGGGACTGATTTAGTTTAACCTTAGGATAAAACTGCCTCAACACAGCTTCCTCCTTGTGTAAACATAGTATTTTGAGAAGTGAATTGAAGTTGGTTTTGTTTGCATCGCTTTGTATGACAATGTTGCTGGGGTGCACAATTGTCTCCCCTTCCTCTCTGTCCTTCTTCTGTTTCAGTGAGAAAGGAGAGATCCTTTGAATCTTGAGGAATTTGTGTCTGTCCTTTTTCTTTCTGATAAAGTATTTCTCAACATGTGGTTGATAAACCTCCAAAGACATCCCAGTGTTTTAGCCTGCTCACTGTGTTTGGATTTCTTCCTCAGTGGTGGCAATCTGGTTGTAATTTTGGTTCCCCGGTGTTTGTTGATTCATGATCACATGAACGAGACACAAGGCTATTCCAAAAAGATACTATATTCCAAAATATAATAATAATAATAATAATAATAATAATAATAATAATACTTTATTTGTACCCAGCTACCATCTCCCCAAGGGACTCGGTGCCTCCCCCTCCTCTCTGTCCTTCTTCTGTTTCAGTGAGGAAGGAGAGTCACAAAATATTGTGACTTTCTGGTCCCTAACATTTCAGATTACAGATACACAACCTGCATATGTTATGCCAGGGAAGTCCCAAGGACTCCAAGATAACTGGATTTCAATGTAAAGAAATTGCTGAGGACTATAGTGAGAATGGGCTTTTGATGGTGCAGTGGATTAGACCACTGAGCTATGGAACTTGTTGATCGAAAGGTTGGCGGTTTGAATCCAAGGAATGGGGTGAGCTCTTGCTGTTAGGCCCAGCTTCTGCCAACCTAGCAGTTCAAAAACATGCAAATGTGAGTAGATCAATAGGTACCACTCTGGTGGGAAGGTAACGGCACTCCATGTTGTCATGCTGGCCACAGAGGTGTCTACAGAAAACACCGGCTCTTTGGCTTAGAAATGGAGATGAGCACCACTCCCCCAGAGGTGGACTCGACTAGACTCAATGTCAAGGGGAAAACTTTACCTTTACTTATAGTGAGAAAAAGCAGCAGTCCTTTCATTCTTATAACACAGCAAACTTACTTGCTTATTTTTGTGGACATGAATTTTATGCCTAGGATTATTGTTTCTATCCTCACTTTCAATTCATTTTAATTTTGCATTGTGTCTTTTAAACTGTAAATCTGTAGACATAAGCAGGGTCTGTCTCTTTTATGTTATTTCTAGGTTCCTCTGGGAGACTCTTTGGATGAAGAGGAAGGTTAAAGTGTATTAATGAAAGAAGGAAAATAAATTTACATAGCAATCAAGATTCATGGCTGCACAACAAAGCAGTCGTGTTTCACTGACTTTCTCCTCTTGATAAGTTTCAGTTAAAGAACATGTGACTTTCTCCCACACATTTTTTAAGTTGCTCAAACAGCAGGAACTGGATATTTTGGGTGGAGAAGACAGATGAAAGAGAGGCAAAGGGCAAGAAGGATTGCTTTGGATTAACTGCTCAAATTCCATCCATTCAAAGCCCAGCCTGCTTCTCCAAAAGGCAATCAAATAAACACATAACTGTACTTTAAAGATTTCTGAGTATTTATCAGCTGACAAGTGGTCTTGCTTCCAAGAGAACATTTGCAATTAATGTTTTCAGTTTCATGACATACTTCTCTCACTTTTTTTAAAAGGTTAACACTCTTCTTGCTGAACCAAAACAGTTCTCCATCATTAAGTCCTTAACTTGTTTGGTACTTGGTTTGTGATTTTTTTTCCTCTCACTCAGTTCAACCCAGCTAAGTTTACCATGTGTTGTTTTCTTCCTCCTAAGAAATTCCCCTGTGAGAAAGAAGAATGGGACAGGGAAATCAGAGGTACAGAAGATATAGACTATTCCAATTTTTTGGCTTATCTGGCTTAATCCAGGGCAAGGTTTTACCCCGGGTTAAGCTAAATTGGGGAATGCCCAATTCCTGACTCAAGATTTTGTCCTCCCTCGACTTAGGGGCTGTGAAACCAGTTGGACTGGTTCTTAACCAGAACTAGTGGCAACTGTCTTAACCACCATTTCAGTATTTGACACCGATAAAATTGGTCATAGTGCATAAATTGACCATAACGTATGTTGCAAATGCAAACAGCAAGTGGGAACATTCTCTCCAATGAAGTGGACCTGTGGGACAAAAAATATGGAGTAAAATACATAATTTGATTCAACACATTTTGAAAATAATTTTCAATTGAACCCGAGTTGTCCCCACTGGAACTGATATGCACACTAAGATTACTGGCTGTTGGAATTGACAAATCTTGCTGCAATGGACAAATTAACATCAATTAGAGAAAAAACCACAGCCAGTAAATTAAAATTATAATCGACTAACTATAAGCTTTGATAATTAGAAGATTTGGTAAAGCTGAAGAAGTATATGCATAGTAAAAATAACTGGAGAATTTACTTTATAAACTCATGTATAATCATCTTTAGGAAAGCTGGGAGTCAAATGTTAATTCCCTTCTCGCTGCTTTATGTTATTCTTGCATTTTCTCTAGTATTTGTTTCCTTTCTTCTTTTTGTTTGGATACTTTTTGGTCTTTTCTTTATTGTATTGGAAAATATTTAATTAAAAAAGAAAAATATAACAGAATTGGGGAAAGAGATTTTTACTCATTGTCTCAAGGACTTCTGGTTGCACCACCCCTCAGAAAACAATATGAAAACCATTGCTTTTGTCTGGATTTTGGGTATTTCCTCTCAGCATCTTCGGCTGCCATTCAGTGAGCTAATCACCAGCCTGGTTGAATATAAATAATATGCTTTGTACATTACCCCAATGAACATGCTGCATTGTCTCTTGCTTAATTGCCTATTTAAAGTGACACATAGCTCAGAAGAAAATAAACAATTAAATGACAGTTGGTTATTTCTCTTTGCCTGCAAAAAAAGAGAGATGTTGTTAAGAAAAATTATACAGGTACCATTAAAGGAAAATCTGTAAAAGCAAAATATAGCTTCAAAGCACAGCAAAAATAAGAAAAGGGGAAGAGAAAAAAATTCATATGTGCAGGCATATAGCCGGGGGAGAGCTTGGGGGGCTTCAGCCCCTCCCGAAATTCTCATGATGGTCCGCAAGAAGGTCTTACTGGTACATTATTTAAACAGTTATGTTTATTCATATCATGATCTGATCACCATGCTCAATATATCTCATATGCATGGGGGTATTGGGATAATGATACAAAAGGTTTGCTAAGGTAGACCCTCTTTCACTCAGACTCAGCCCCCCCCCCCCCCCGAATCAAACTCCGCTCCCCCCAAAACAAAATCCTGGCTACGGGCCTGCATATGTGGACTGTTTGCTTATCATTCATTCCTGTGTAGATTTCTTAAAGAACATTCCATTATTGGCCAGTGTCTTTTTTTATTAACAAAGATGCAAAATATGCATTATTTGAGAATTTCCCATCTCAGGATTAGTATATTTCCCTTAAATGAACTCCATTTATTTATTTATTTATTTATTTATTTATTTATGTCACTTATTTATGACATAAGTACAGATATTACATAGATGTGGGAATTATCTTGAGCCAGGAATCCTAAGGGCTTACTCTTGCTTGCTGGAAATATTGGACTCTCCCAAACATCCCATTATGCCATTATTGATGTCCGGATTTTGGTGCCCGCCCCCAATCCGTTTTTTAGGATCCTTCAGAATTTGGGTGGGCAAAATTCCATTTTTCGATTCAGCAGCTGAAATATCTGTTTTCGTTCTGGGAAGATCTGACTCATTGGCGGCAATGGAGAAACTTCCAAGGCACCCCTTTCCATCACTTTTAGGGCATCAGTCTTAAAAAAAACCCCACATTTTCTGGAGTCGTTTGCTCTAATGTCCTTCAACTAGACCTGGGATAAGGCATCAGATTTAAGAAACCATTTTCTGGGATCCTTTAATATCCTTCAACTAGACCTGGAGAGAAATTAAAATTTGCTCATGGAGACTCAAGAGAGTCAGGCTATTCCCTCCCTTCAGTAAACCACCCCACTACTTAAATACATTCCCCATGCCCTTTTATAGCCTCCCCACAAATGCATGCCCACCCTCACTTCCTTAGAGAAATAGTAAAAGAAAGAAAGAAGGAAGGAATGAAATATATTAAACTAAAAATATAAATGAAATTGCCAAAGAAAAAGATTGGAATTTAGTCCAAAAGCAAGCAAAGTGATCCTAAAGGCAGTAAAGGCACTGAGATAGAACATGAAGCAAGCTATCACCTGAGTAGTTTTCTTCCTCTGATGGGCTAAGGCATGCAGCAGGGCTCACAGGGAAACCCATGCAGGTAGGCAGCTGTCTCTCCATACTCCATGTGTAGCTGAAAGAAACTGAAAGCAGCCATTTTCGGCAGCCGCATGGTCTGTTGCGGTTGGGGAAAAAACAGTGGCAATGCCCATGCCATTATGGCTGGCCAAAAGAGCTGAAAGAGCTGGATCCCATTTTGAAAAACAGATCTGTGCACAACCCTAGCTTCAAATCCAATATTTTTTAAATCTAGCATTTGTTGGAAGAGTAGATATTAGAAATGCTCAAAACGAGTTGAACTCAGAGCATTTCACATACAGCAAAATGGACTAAAATTATGTATAAAAAGTTGCAGGGGTCCATCTGCTGTGTGTGCAGGTGGTATCCACATCTTCTATTCTTAGAAAACACCTTGTCCAAGCCCCTTTCAAGAAAGGTGCTTGTTTTATTAAGTGAAGTAAGCTTCATAAAATTGAGTTTTGTTGTTTTATACCCTCAAGTCATTTTTGACCCTCAAGAAATGGGGCTACAAAGTGGAATCCACAACATGCGAGTGTGGAGAAGAGCAAACCACAGACCACCTGCTGCAATGCAATCTGAGCCCCACCACATGCACAATGGAGGACCTCCTTGCGGCAACACCAGAGGCACTCCAAGTGGCCAGCTACTGGTCAAAGGACATTTAATCAACTACCAAGCTTGCAAACCTTGTTTTGTCTGTTTGTTAAAAAATTGTTAAAAATGTAATACAATTGTCTGGTTGATACTGGCACGATAAATAAAAATAAATTTCTGATTTCTGATAATTCTAAAAAAAAAATGCCTTTGTCTCCCTCTGAGGCCCTAGCTATGCAGCTATATAATCTGTGAATCTAGATTATCTGATTATCTGACTTAAACTGGATTATATGCCAGTATAGACTCATATAATGCAGTTCAAACCAGATTCAGAAAGTGGATTATATGGTGGTGTTGATCCATCATGAGAGTGAGACATGTCCAAGGGCAATCAATGGATGTCTGTGGCTCAGCAGGAATTTGAACCTTGTTTCCTGGACAATCTCAAAACATTCATGCAGATATTGGGTTATCATTGATATTTTGCTTTGGCAGAATCAGTTACTTCTATGGCATATTGTACAAGGACAAGAAATGTGGAGATTTTCAAATGTTGATGGACAACTCTCATTCCTTCCAATTGACTGTACTTTTCCAAATGTTACTGGACTGCCATTCCTATCAGCTCTACCCAGGCTGATAAGAATGGCAATCCAGCAACATCTGGAAAAGTACAGTCAATTGGTCATAGACTCTACTCTACTTTTTAGAGTAGAGTCTATAGCCATAGTTTCCGGGGAAATCTGAAATGGTAATCAAAAGAGCTCTAATTTAAAAGGCCACTCTTTCCCAAAATTTCCCTAGCAGCACTCCCAAGACAGCTACTATAGAACCTGGATTTTTTTTTATTTTCCAGAGTTTACAGGAAATGGGTTTGGAAGGTATTACTGTTGATTTAGTCCCATATTCCTTAACTACTTGCAATGAAACCAATAGGCCTATTCAAAAGCACCTTTTTGTGCCAGGAATAAAAAATAAAAGTAGTGTGCCCTGTGCTGTACATTTTGACTAAAGTGTTTGAATCTTGCCAAAAAATGTAATGTTGTCAACAGTCCAAAATGCCACTCGTTCGCCCTCTCCTTCCAGGAAACTTTCCATTCATTTTCATACACATAAAATCTCAGTCCATAAAGAGGTTTTGTTTTATAGTACGAGAAATATTAAAAGAAACTATAGCAATGGCAGATTCCTAGTTAGAAAGTTTTTTTGAATTTTGCACTTCAAAATATGTAGCATTGGTGTAGTATTTAATGCAATATTTCGCACAGATGTAGCATGCACTATATCATTAAAGTGTGACAAAGTTATTGTAAAGCAGGCACATGTTTAAGTCTCCATATTACCTAGAAACAGGAACTTTCTTTAGTGAAATTCAGACTGGTGTAGTTTCAGCGACAAAGAGCTTCTCACATTCTGGGGCTGTACCAGCTTAAATCATTGTGTAACCCTGAGAAACAGAATCTGAGGAATTTTAGAAGTGTCCTAATAAAAATCTACAATATGATCTGGTTTTAAGATATATTTGATATATAAGATAATATTTTGTTCTATATATGGTTCAGGAACTCAGTGGATCACGGGCAGTTATTTATCTGTGGTTCATATATATAAATATTTCCATGGATATATATGTGCCTTAAAATCATTTGTTGCCTTAATGTAACCACATGAAATTCATAGAGTTTGCTCAGGAAAGAAAGCATCTACCTTCTGATAATTAAATATTATCACAGGGTAGGGTAGTTATCACTTGGTATTGCTTACCTTTAGTCTAACTGGCTTCTCCCTCCCAACCCAATCTTTCACTAATACTCTAAAGTCATTATTCCAGGAGTAATGCAAAATGAATGATCCATCCTACAAAGTTTTGCTATTATATTGCCATACAGCTGAAATTCTATTCAACTTGTAATGTGCCCCTACCATCCCCTTTAGTGCCCCCTAGTGCTTTGATTCCGCCTATCAGTCCCCCTTCCCCCGGTTCCATACCTGCTACATTAACCTTTGTTTTTTAACTGTGATTTCAAACTGGTTTCTAATCTGTTTTTAATAACTTCTTCACTAGGGAACTGTGTTTCGCTTTCCCAGGGTATTTGTGCCCCAATTTGTGATGGTCATGGACTGTAATAAAGTTTTGTTGTGGTTGTTGTATTGCCACTAAAAGTTTCATATCAACAACTATATGTTTCAAAACAAACCTTTTGCGGGCAAGTATGCACACACACACACACACTGTAAATTTTAGATTAGCTAGTTTGTCATGCTGTTTTTCTGTACATTTTCCTGTGTATCCATAGACACACACTGTTAGAACATTTGGTAGTTCACTCTAACGTGTTTAATGGCCATTTCTGAGGTACAATATTTTACATAATAGCTGACTTATATGTCAACATTTGAGCAAAAGTCAATAATGGGGTGTCCAGAAACTCTGTGAGCAGAATTACACTGGATAAGTTTCAATTGATGAGTTATGCTACTGTGGGTAAGCTGCTAGTGCAAGTAAGGAGGGCGACCTGTTTTCTCAATCTCTATTCCTTTTGGCTAGTCATTCAGGGTGGAGATGCAATTTGATTTTAAATACTACTAATGCATTTCTCTGGAAAGGGAACTTTCCATCCTATGTTAAAGTTGCAGTAGTTAGATCACTGTTGAAAAACTCTCCCTGGATCCCTTGCACCTTAATCATTACAGACCAGTGTTCTGTCTTGATTTTTGGCAAGGTGATTGAGAAGGCAATTCTCATCCAACTCCAGACAATCTTATATGGCACACAGTTCCTTGATACATTTCAAATCAGCTTCAGAGCAAAATACAGAGATACATGATGAAATTTTTCTGGAAGTATCTCTACAAAGGATAAGAGGCTTCTGTTAAGGGATAGCACATATGTAAATATGGATGACAGGAGGAATTGTTCTTTTACCCGAGTTCAATTTGTCCAATTGTTTGTTTTAAAGTGAGTGTGAAATTCTTGCCATGATCTTGCAAACAAATTCTGAGGGCAGGTTGATATCAATTTCACTGTGACAACAAGAGACTTTCTATATCCTAGGATTGACTGTGTGGGTGGATACTTCGGGGCACTGCTGGGCTTTGGAGTAGCATAAGAAGAGCTCTGAAACTTAGATGGAAGGTTTGACATTTCTGTTTCTTTAGGAACATTTTCACAGGCCAAA